>NW_026005810.1:220549-299050 GCF_001458135.2 Marmota marmota marmota | reverse complement strand
ATGTCTTCCTTGAGACTCCAGATCATCTGAAGCATGTATATCCTGAATTCTTTATCTGACATTCCATCTGCTGCAGCTATTACCTCTTCTAACGTTGAGTTGACCTGCATTGCTTGTGGTCCTTTCTTTCCTTGTCTCTTCATACTGTTCACGTTTCTTTCTGCTTGGTGAAACTGTTGTGTTATTGAATTTTCCCCCTATATATTTATATTGCTCTTGTATAGTTGCAAAGTCTCCCTCTCAGGCGCGGGTGGCGGCTCTGCCCCTCCTCCAATTGGGGCAATGTGCCTACCACGCCGGCAGGCTGCTGGGCCTGTTCTGCAGATTGGTAGCAGGTCCACCTACCTTGCAGGCACGGGCGGCGTCTCTGCCCCTCTGCAGGCCGCTGGGCCTGTTCTGCCGGTGGGTCGCAAGTCCGTCTACCTTGCAGGCACGGTAGGATAAGATTTAGAGCTAGGGTTTATGTTAGGGTAAGGGTCAGGGTTCAGGTTAGTATTGGATTTAGTGTTAGGGCCAGAATTAGAACTAGGTTTAGGTCTAGGGGTATAGTTAGTCTTTGTGTTAGGTTAATGGTCATTATTAGAGCTAGGGCTAGAGTTATGGCTATATTTAGGATTAAATTTAGTTCTAGTGCTAGTGCTACAGTAAGGTTTAGGTGTAGGTTTACCAGTAGGGCTAGTGTTACAGTTTGGTTTAGGATTAGGGTCAGGCTTATTCCTAGGGTTATTGTTAGGGTGAGAATAAGGGTCAGGGTTAGGCTTAGGCTTTTGGTTAGGGTTAGAGATAGAATGAGGTCTAGGGTTAGGACTACTAATAGAGTTAATGTTTTGGGGTAGGCTAACGATTAGGGTTAGAACTAGGGTAGCATTAGGGTGAGGGTTTTACTTAAGGTAAGGAATAAGTTTAGAGCTAGGTTTAGGGTTAGAGTTAAGGCTAGGGTTAAAGCTAGAGTTAGGGCTCAGACTAGGGCTAAGTTTTTTGTTAGGGTTAGGGCTATGGCTAATGTTTGAAGTGGTTTTATGATTAGGGTTAGGGTTAGGGCTCAGTCTAGTGTTTTGGTTAGGTTTAGGGTTAGGGTGATATTTAGAGCTAGGGTTAGTTTTAGATTCAGAGTCAGAGTCAATATTAGTTGCAGGGTTAGGGTTAGGGCTAATATAGCATTAGGATTTGGTTTAGGTTAAGGGTTAGGATTAGGTCTATAGCTCAGTTGTGTTTGAGGGCTATGGCTAGGCTTAGGGCAAGTTTTTTAATCAGCATTAGGGTTAGGTCTAGTGTTAGGATGGGGTTTAGGTTTAGGTTTAGGGTTAGATTTAGAGTTAGGTTTAGATCTAGGTTTATGTCTAGGCCTAAGTTTAGGGCTAGATTTGGGCTAGGGTTAGGGCTAGGCTTTGGCTTAGAAAGGGATAACTTTAGAACTAGGGATAGGGCTAGGGAGAGAATTAGATTTAGTCTTAGGGGTAGGGATATTGTTAGGTTTAGGACTAGAGCTAAATTAGGGATAGGATTAGAGCTAGGGTTAGTATTAGGGCTAGGCCTTGGTTTAGGGTTAGGGCTAGTGTTAGGGTTTAGTTTAGGGTATGGTATGATGTGATAGCTAGGTTTAGACCTAGGGTGAAGGTTCAATTTAGGCTTAGGGCTAGTGTTCAGGTTAGGGTTAGGATTAAGACTAAGTTTATCACCAGGATTAGGGCTACAGATTTTGTTAGGGTTAGGTCTAGCATTAGGGCCAGTGCTAAAGTCAGGTCTAGTGTTATGGTTAGCAATAGTTTTAGGGTTATGTTTATGGTTATGTATAGTGTAAGGGTTAGGTTAAGGGTTAGGTTAAGTTTTACATAGGGGTATTATTAGTGTCAGGAAAAGGGTTAGTGTTTGTTTAGGTTAAGGTTTAGGTTTATGGCTCAAATTAACGTTAGTGGTAGTTTTAGGGTTAGGGTAATGGATATGGTTAGGTTTAGGATTCAGGCTAGGTTTAGGTAATAGTGTTAGAGTTATGGATAGGGTTAGGGTTATCCTAAGGTTACCATTAGGATTAGGTTTAGGGTTAAGTAATGGATAGGATTAGTGCTAGTGTTAGGGCTAGGGTTATGGTTAGGATTAAGGCTAGGGTTAGGATTAGGTTTAGGGTAAGTGTTAGGGTTAGGTTTAAAGCTAGGGTTAGGGCTCAGATTAGGGCTAGGTTATAGATTAGGTTATGGCTTATGTATGGCTATGGCTAATGTAATAACTAGCCTTATGATTAGCGATAGATTTTGGGTTAGGTTTAGGGCTAGGTATAGTGTTAGGATTAGGTTTAGTTTTAGGGTGATGCATTGACATAGGGTAAGTGATAGGGTCAGAGTCAGGGTTAGTGTCATTTTTAGGGTTAGGGATAACATTTGAATTAGAGCTAGGGTTAAGGGTAGGTGTAGGGTTAGGTTTTGCATTAAGGTTAGAACAAGATTAGGGCTAGGGCTAATGTCAGGTATACGGTTACATTTAGGTTAGGATTAGCATTGGGGCTATGGCTCAGTTTTGTTTTAGGTCTAGGGCTTGGGTTAGGGCTAGTTTTGGATTAGTGATAGTGTTAGGGCTAGTGGTAGGGTGAGGTTTAGGCTTAGTGTAAGGGTTAGATTTAGAATTATTTTTAGATCCAGGGTTAGGGCTAGGGTTAGGGCCAAGGTTAGGGCTAGAAATAGGTGTAGCTTGAGATTTAGAGTTAGTCTTAAGGCTAGGTTAGAGTAAGGGTTACATTTAGAGATAAATTAGGGCTAGGATTAGAGCTAGGGTTACTTTTATGGTTAGGCCTAGTTTTAGGACTCAGGTTAGGGTTAGTGATAGTGCTAGGGTTAGAGTTAGGGTTAGGGGAAGGGATTTGGTTACACCTAGGTTCAGAACTAGGGCGAGGGTTGAAATTAGGGATTGGGCTATTAGGGTTTGGAGGAAGATTAAGGCTAGGTTTGGGCTAGGATGAGGGCTAGTGTTTCTGTTAGGTTTAGGGCAAGAATTAGGTAGATTGCTAATGTCAGGTCTATGGTTTGGTTAGGGATAGTGTTATGGTTAGTTTTATATCTAGGTCTAGTTAAGGGTTAGGTTTATGGTAAAGGTCAGGATTTAGAGCCAGGTGTATTATTAGAGTCAATGTAGTGTTCAGAGTTTGGTTTGGGTTATGGTTTATGTTTAGAACTCGAATTAGCTTTAGTGTAAGTGTTAGGGTTAGGATTAGAGTAATTGATAGGGTTAGGTTTAATGTTCATGTTAGGTTTAGGTAATGGATAGGGTTAGTGTTAGTGATAGGTTTAAGTTTAGGCCTAGGGTTAGCATTTGGTTTAGGCTTATGTTTGCTTAAAGGATAGGTTTAGGGCTAGGGTTATGGTTAGGATTCAGTCTAAGGTTAAGATTAGGGTTAGTGTTAAGCCTAGGGTTAGTGTTAGGCTTATGTTTAGGGTAAGTGTTAGGGTTTGACCTATGGTAAGGGCCAGGGTGAGGGTTAAGTTTAGTGTCAGGTCTAGGTTTAGAATTAGGGTTAAATTTTGTTCTAGGTTTGGCATTAGGGTTAGGTTTATGTTTAGGGTAATGGATAGATTTATAGCTAGGGTTTGGTCTTGGTTATGGTTAGGATTAAGGCTAGGATTAGCATTAGGGTTAAGGTTAGGGGTAGGGTTATGTTTATGTTAAGGATTAGTGTTTGACCTAGGGTTAGGACTAGGGCGAGGGTTAGGTTTAGTTATGGTTAGGTCTAGGGTTAGGGTTAGGTTTAGGCTTAGGGGTATGGTTACGGGTAGGATTAGGGCTATATTTTGTGTGAGATTTAGGGCTAGCATTAGGGCTATGGGTAGTGAAAGAACTAGGGTTAGTAATATGGCTAGGTCTAGTGTTAGGTTATGGCTAGATTTTGGGTTAGCATAAAGTTTAGAGCAGTTTGTGTTAGAGTAAGTGTCATTGTTCAGGTTATGGTTAGGTTTAAGGTTAGGGCCAGAATTAGGGCTAGGTTTAGGTCTAGCTAGGTTTAGGACTAAGGATAGAGTTAGTGTTTGAGATAGGTTAAGGGTTATTGTTAGGCCTAGGGGTAGGGATTTTTTTTTGGGGGGGTGCTAGTGCTAGAGTTATGGCTAGATTTAGGATTAGGGTTTTTTCTAGGTCTAGTGTTAGGGTTAGGTTTAGGTATAGGGTTATCCGTAGGGCTAATGTTAGGTTTTGGCTTAGGATTAGGGTCAGGTTTAAACCTAGGGTTAGAGTTAGGGTCAGAATAAGGGTCAGGGTTAGGGTTAGAGTTTGGATTAGGGTTAGAGCTAAAATGAGGGCTAGGGTTAGGATTAGTATTAGAGTTATGGTTTGGGGTAGGCTAAGGATTAGGGTTAGGAGTAGGGTAGCATTAGGGTGAGGGATTGGCTTAGGGTAAGGGACAGGGTTAGAGCTAGGGTTGGGGATAGTATTAGGGTTAGGAATAGGGCTAGGGTTAAGGTTGGGGTTAGGTTTAAAGCTAGGTTTAGGTCTTAGATTAGAGCTAGGTTTTCTGTTAGCCCAGGGTTATGGCTAATTTAAGAACTAGAGTTCCAATTAGGTTATTTTAGGGTTAAGTTTAGGCTGGGATGATGTTTAGAGTTAGGGTTAGTGTTAGCATCCAAATCAGGGTCAGTGTAAGTACTAGAGTTAGGATTAGGACTCAAATTAGTGCTAGGGTTATGACTAGGTATAGGGTTAGGTTTTGATTTAGGGTAAGGTTTAGGGTTAAGCCTATGAATCAGTTTTATTTTGTGGTAGGGCTAGGGTTAGAGCTAGTTTTCCAATTAGAATTAGGCATTGTTAGTGTTAGGGTGAGGGCTAGTGTTAGGGTGAGGTTTAGGCTTAGAGTTAAGGATAGATTTAGAGTTAGGATTAGATCTAGGATTAGGGCTAGGACAAAAGATAGGCTAGTGTTGGGGCTAGGCTTAGGCCTAGGGTTTGGGTTATTTTAAGGGATAGGTTTAAAACTATGGATAGGACTACAGTGAGAGTTAGAGTTAGTCTTAGGGCTAGGGTTAGGGTTAGGTCAAAATTAGTACTAGGATTAGCACTAGGATTAGTGTTAGGGCTAGGCCTATTTTTAGGGCTAGGATTAGGGTTAGGTTTTAGGTCTAGGCTAGGTTAAGTGCTACGATTAGGGCTAGGTTTTGTGTTAGGGTTAGGACTAGGATTAGGGTTAAGTCTAATGTCAGGTCTAGGTTTATGGTTAGGGTTAGTTTTAGTGTGAGGTTTATGGCTATTTCTAGTATAAGTGTTAGGTTGAAGGTTAGGTTCAGTTTTAGAGATAGGGTTATTATTAGGTTCCCGGTAACAGTTATGGTTTGGGTCAGGGTAATGTTAAGGTTTTAGGGCTACAGCTAATGGAAGAACTAGGGTTATGATTAGGGCTACTTTTAGCGTTAGGTTTAGGGCTATGTCTAGTTTTAGGTTTAAGTTTATTTTTAGGGTGATGTTAGAAGTAGGGTTAGTTACAGGGTCAGAGTCAGGGTCAAGATTAGTTTTATGGTTAGGATAGAACTAGAATTAGAGCTAGGGTTAGGGCCAGATATTGGGTTAAGTTTTGGTTTAGTTTAAAGTTTAGGGTTAGGGCTATGGCTTGGTTTTGTTTTAGGACTAGAACTAGGTTAGGGCTAGTTTTATAATTAGCCTTAGTGTTAGGGCTAATGTTAGTGTGAGTTTTATGGTTAGGTTTAGGGTTAGATTTAGAGTTATGGTTAGATCTAAGGTTAGGGCTGGGGTAGGGTTAGGGCTAAGGTTAGGGCAAGTGTTAGGGTTATGGTAAGGGATAGGGATGGAACTAGGAATAAGGCTAGTGTGAGAGTTGGAGTTAGTCTTAGAGCTAGTGTTAGGGTTTGGGTTAGGGCTAAATTAGGGCTAGGATTAGGTCTAGGGTTACTTGTAGGTTTAGGTCTACAGCTAGGGTTAGTGTTAGGTTTAGGGGAAGAGATGGGGTTATAGCTTGTTTAAGAACTAGGGCGAGGAATAAAATTAGGGGTAGGGCTAAAATAGGGTACAGGTTAGGATCGAGGCTAGGTTTAGGGCTAGGATGAGGGCTGGTGTTTGTGTCAGGGTTATGAAAAGTATTGGGGCTAGGGCTAAAATCATGTCTAGGTTTATGGTTAGGGATAGTTTTAGGATAAGGTTTATGGCTAGGTCTAGTGTCAGAGTTAGGTTTAGGGTAAGGTTCATGTTTAGAGCTAAGGGTATTAAAATTGTCAGGGTCAGGTTTGGGGTTTGGGTAGGTTAAGGTTTAAGATTAGGACTCAAATTAGTGTTATGGTTAGAGTTAGGGTTAGGGTAATAGATAGGGTTAGGTTCATGCTTCAGGTTAGGTTTCGGGTTCAGATTAGGTTTAGGGTAATGGATAGGGTTAGGGTTAGGCCTAGGGTTAGCATTAGGTTTATGGTTATCATTAGGGTAATTGATAGGTTTAGACCTAGTGTTAGGAATAGAGTTATGGTTAGGATTATGGCTAGAGTTAGGGTTTGCATTAGGGTTAAATCTAGGGTTAGGGTTAGATTTATTATACGCTTTAGGGTTTTAGCTAGGGTTAGTGCTAAGGCTACGGTTAGGTTTAGGGTTAGGACTAGGGTTAAGGTGATGGTTAGGGTTAGGGTTAGTATTATGTTTAGGTCTAGGGTTATCATTAGGTTTATGGTAATGGACAGGGTTAAATGTGTTGTTAAGATTAGGGTTAGATTAGGACTAGGTTTAGGGTTAGATTTAGGGTATGGTTAGGGTTTGAGCTAAGATTAGGACTACGGCAAGGATTATGTTTAATGTTAGGTCTAGGGTTAGGTTTATGGTTAGGATTAGAATAGGTTTTGGGTTAGGGCTATGGTGATCATGATGTTTATGGTTAGGGTTAGGGTAATGAGTGAGCTGAGAGCTAGGGTTAAGGTTAGGGTTCAGTTTAGGATTAGAGATAGTATTAGTGTTAGGCTTATGCTTAGGTTAAGTCTTATGGTTAGGTTAAGGGTAAGGGTCAGGGATTGAGTAAGGGTTAGGGCTAGGTTTAGGGCTTGAGTTAGAATCAGGGCTAGGGATAGAGTGAGGGTAAGAGTTAGGGCTAGGATTAGCATTAGGTTTAGGGTTAGAATTAAAGTAATGGATAGAGTTAGAGCTAGGGTTTGGGCTATGTTTATGGTTAGGATTAGGCCTAGGATATGGGTTAGGGTTTGGGCTAGGGTTATATTCAGGGTAAGGATGAGGGTTTGAGCTAGAGTTAAGGTTAGTGCTAGGTCGAGGGTTAGGTTCAATGTTAGGTCTAAGGATATGATTATGATAGGTTTAGCTTTAGGGTTAGGGTTATGGCTAAGGTTATCATTAGGGTTAGGCTTAGGGTTAGGGTAATGGATACGTTCATATATAGGTTTAGGTGTAGGAATAGGATTTGATTTAGTTTTAGGGCAAGGGTTAAGGCTATAATCATGTTTAGGTTTATGGTATGGGTTAGGGTTGAGCTTGTGTTAGGGCTATCACAAGTATTAGGTTTAGGGTTAGGACCAGGATTAGTTTTTTTTTTTTTTTTTTTTTTTTTCCAAGGTTAGGGTTAGGGTTACATCTAGGGTTTTATCAATAGGGTTAGGATTTTGTGTTAGTGTAATGGGTGGTTTATAGCTAGGTTTTAAGGCTAGGATTAAGGTTAGGATTAGGGCTAGGGTTAGTTTTAGAGTTAGGGATAGGTCTAAGTTTATATTTAGGTTAAGGGTTAGGATAAAGAATGGCGTTATAGCTAGATTTATACATATGGTGAGGGTTAGAATTAGGGTTAGGATTTGTGTTAGTGTAATGGGTGGTTTATAGCTAGGTTTAAGGCTAGGATTAAGGTTAGGATTAGGGCTAGGGTTAGTTTTAGAGTTAGGGATAGGTCTAAGTTTATATTTAGGTTAAGGGTTAGGCTTCAAGCTTGGTTTAGGACTAAGGCTAGGGTTAGGATTAGGTTAGGGCTAGAGTTAGGGTTAGGGTAGGCTTAGGGCTAGGTTTAGGCCTAGGATTTGCTCTAGGTTTTGTGTTAGGTTAAGGTGAACAGATAGGGCTATGGATAATGTAAGAGCTAGGGTTATTATTAGGGCTAGTTTTAGGGTTAGGGTTATGGCTAGGTCTAGTGTTAGGTTTATATTTTCGGTTAAGGTCAAGGTTTAGAGGTAGATTTACTGTTAAAGGCAGGGTCAGTATTTGGGTTAGAGTTAGAATTAGGTTTAGAGCCAGTTTTAGGACTAGGTTTAGGTCTAGGGGTAGGTTTATTTTTGGATTATGTTAAGGGTTATTTTTAGGGCTAGGTTTTTGCTTAGGTCTAGGGCTAGAGTTAAGGCTAGATTTAGAATTAGGTTTAGGTCTAGAGTAAGTGTTTGTGTTTGGTCTAGATTTAGGGTCAGGTTTAGACCTAGGGTTAGCATGAGGGTCAGAATAAGGGTCAGTGTTAGCATTAGGGTTTGGAATAGAGTTAGGGCTAGAGTGAGGGCTACAGTTAGGACTATTAATGGGGTTAGAGTTAGGGTTAGTGTAATGGGTAGGTTTAGAACTAGGTTTAGGGCTAGGGTTAAGGTTACAATTAGGGCTAGGGTTAGCTTCAGAGTTAGGGATAGGCCTAAGTTTATATTTAGGGGTAAGGATTAGGCTTTGAGCTAGGGTTAGGACTAAAGCTAGGGTTAGGATTAGGGTTAGGGCTAGGGTTAGGGTTAGGGTTATGCTTAGGGCTAGGTTTAGGCCTAGGATTCACTCTACATTTTGTGTTAGGTTAAGGCATAAGGTTAAGGCTATGGGTAACGTAAGATCTAGTGTTATAATTATTGCTAGTTGTAATGTTAGGGTTATAGCTAGGTGTAGTGTTAGGTTTAGGTTTTCATTTAGGGTCAGATTTAGAGATAGATTTTGTGCTAAAAGGAGGGTCAGTGTTCAGATCAGAGATAGAGTTAAGGTTAAAGCCAGAATTAGGATTAGGTTTATGTCTAGGATTAGGTTTAGTCTTTGCGTTAGGTTAAGGGTTATTGTTAGGGCTAGGGCCAGGTTATTTTCTTAGGTCTAGGGCTAGAGTTAAGCCTAGATTTAGGATTATGTTTAGGTCTAGGGCTTGTGATAGCGTTAGGCTTATGTGTAAGTATTGGTAGGGCTAGTGTTAGGGTTTGGTCTAGGTTTAGGATGAGGTTTAAACCTAAGGTTAGTGTTATGGTCAGAATAAGGGTCAGGGTCAGGTTTAGGGTTAGGGTTTGGGATAGGGTTATAGCTAGAATAAGGGCTAGGTTTAAGACTATTAATTGACTTAGGTTTTTTGTTAGCCTTAGGATTAGAGATAGGTTTAGGGTTACCATTAGGGTTAGCATTTTGCTTATGATTAGGGATAGGGTTAGAGCTAGTGTTAGGGGTAGCGTTTGGGGTATGGTTAAAGCTACATTTATGGCTCAGTTAGTGCTAGTTTTTCTGTTAGGGTTAGGGATAAGGTTAGGGCAATGGCTAATGTAACAACAAGGGTAAAAATTAGAGTTTAATTTAGGGTTAGTTTTAGGGGTTAGACCTCTAGTGTTAGGTTTAGTTTTAAGGTTATGTTGATATTTAGAGCTAGGGTTAGTATTAGTATAGGAGTCAGGGTCAGAGTTAGTTTTAGGGTTAGGGTTAGGACTCAAATAAGGGCTAGGGTTACTGTTAGGGTTCAGTTTAAGTTTAGAGTGGTATTTAGAGCCTGGGCGAGTTTTAGGATATGAGTCATGGTCAGGGTTAGTTTAAGGTTATGGTTAGAACTCTAATTAGGGCTAGGGCTAGGTCTAGTTGTAGTGTTAGGGTTTGGTTTAAGTTAAGATTTAGGGTTAGGGCTACTGCTCAGTTTTGTTTTAGTCCTAGGGTTAGGGTTAGTGCTACTTTTACAATTAGCATTAGGGTCAGGGCTAGTGTTAGTGTTAGGCTTAGGCTTAGTGTTAGGGATACATTTAGAGTTAGGATTAGATCTAGTGTTAGGGCTTAGGACTAAGTATAGGGTAAGGGTTAGGGCTAGGGTTAAGGCTTGCTTTAGGGTTACGGTACTTGATAGGGTTAGATCTAGGGGTAGGTTGAATGTGAAAGTTAGAATTAGTCTTAGGGCTAAGATAAGGTTTAGGGATATGAATATAGTAAAATTAGGGGTAGGATTAGGGATAGGGTTACTGTTCAGCTTAGGCCTATCATGAAGGTTAGGGTTAGGCTAAAGGTTAGGATAAGGGATGGTGTTGTAGCTAGGTTTAGAGGTAGGGTGGGCTTTAAAGATAGGTTTAGGGGTGGGGTTAGTGTTGAGGTTATAATTAAGGATAGATTTAGTGCTCGGATGAGAGCTAGTGTTTGTTTTAGTGTTAGGGCTAGGATTAGGGCTAGGGCTTACATCAGGTCTAGGTTTATGGTTAATGATAGTTTTAGGGTTAGGTTTATGGCTACATCTAGTGTGTTAGTTTTAGAGTAAGGTTAAGTTTAGAGACAGGGGGATTTTTCGGTTAGGGTCAGGGTTAGGGTTTGATTTAGGTTTAGGGCTCAAACGAGCATTAGGGTTATTGTTAGGGTAATGATAGGGCTTGGTTTAGGGTTAAGATTAGTTTTAGGGTAATTGATAGGGTTTGAGTTAGCGATAGGATTAGGGTTAGGCTTAGGGTTTGCATTTGGGTAAGAGTTATGTTTAGGGTTATCAATATGGTTAGAGCTAAGTTTAGAGCTAGGGTTATGGTTAGGAATAGGTCTTGAGTTTGGGTTAGCATTAGTGTTAGAACTGGGGTTAGGTTTAGGTTTTGTTTAGCGTAAGGGTTAGTTATTGAGCTAGGGTTAGGGCTAGTGTGAGGGTTTCGTTTAGAGTTAGGTCTAGGGATAGGATATTGGTAGGGTTATGGTTAGGGTTATCATTAAGGTTAGATTTCAAGTAATGAATACAGAAAGATATAGGATTAGGGTTAGGGTTATATTTCGGTTTAGGGTTAGGGTTACGGCTATGTTTATGTTTAGGCTGATGGTAAGGACTAGAGTTAGGGCTATGATGAGTGTTACATTTAGGGTTATGTCTAGGTTTTTTTTTTTTTTCTGGTTAGGGTTAGGGTTAGCATTAAGGTTCGGGCTAAGATTATCAACAGGTTTAGTGTTAGGGTTAGGGTGATGGGTAGTTTTAGAGCTAGGTTTAGGGATAGGGTTAAGTATAGGGTTAAGTCTAAGTTTAGGGTTAGAGTTAGGGATAGTTCTAGGTCTATGTTTAGGGTAAAGGTTAGGCTTTGAGCTATTGTTAAGGTTAGGTTTAGGGTCAGGGTTAGGGTTTAGCTAGGTTTAGGTCTTGGATTAGGGATAGTTTTTCTGTTAGGGTTTAGGCTAAGGTTAGGAAAATGGCTAATGTAAGAACTAGGGTTACAATTACGGTTAGTTTTAGGGTTAGGGTTGGGGGTAGTTCTAGTGTTAGGGTTATGGTGATATTTATAGCTGTAATTAGTGTTAGGATATGAGTCATGGTCAAGGTTAGTTTAGGGTTAGGGTTAGGACTCGAATTAGGGCTAGGGTTAGTGTTAGGGTTTGGTTTAAATTAAGGGTTGTGTAGAGATAGGGTGAGAGTTAGGATATGAGTAAGAGTCAGCGTTATTCTTAAGGTTAGAATTAGGACCTGAATTAGGGCTAGGGTTAGGTCTAGGAATTGTATTAGAACTTGGTTTAAGTTAAGGTTTAGATTTTGGCCTCTTGCTTGATTTTGTTTTAGTGCTAGGGTTAGTGTTAGGACTAGATTTACGATTAGCATTAGGGTTTGGGCTAGGGCTATGGTTTGTGCTAGGATTAAGGCTAGGTTTAAGGTTAGGATTAGGTCAAGGTTTTGTGTTAGGTTTAGGGCAAGAATTGGGGCTAGGGCTAATATCCAGTCTAGGGTTACAGTTAGGGATAGTTTTAGGGTTAGGTTTAGAAAAAAGGTCTGGTTTAGGCCTATGGATATTATTAGGATCAAGGTCAGGTTTGGGGTTTGGGTTAGGTTAAGGTTTAGGTTTAGGGCTCATATTAACATTAAGGTTATAGTTAGGGTTATGGATAGAGGTTAGGTTTAGTGTTCAGGTTAGGTTTAGGATAATGGACATTGTTAGGTTTTGTGATAGGTTTAGGGTTAGGCTGAGAGTTAGCATTAGGGTTAAGGATATCATTAAGTGTAATTTATAGTTAGAGCTAGGGTTAGGGATAGGGTTCTGATTAGGATTAGGGCTAGAGTTAGGGTTAGGGTCAAGGTTAGGGCTAGGGTTAGTGTTAGGATCAGGATAAGGGTATGGTTTAGCATTTGAGCTAGGGTTAGTTCTAGGGCTAGGGTTAGGTTTAGGGTTATAGTAATGGTTAGTGTTAGAGTTAGGGCTAAGGTTAACATTAGTTTTAGGGTAATTGATAGGGTTAGGTGTCAGATTAGAGTTAGGGTTAGTTTTAGGGTTAGGGTACGTTTAGGTTTAGGATAAGGGTTAGGATTTGAGCTAGGGTTAGAGTTAGGATTAATGTTAGGTTTCCAGTGAGTTCTAGGGTTAGGTTTATTTTTAGAGTTAGGGTAGGTTTAGGTTTATGTCTAGGTTTATCATTAGGTTTAGGTTTAGGGTTAGGGTAGTGGCTCAGGTTCGATCTAGTGTTAGGGTAGGGATAAGTTTAAGATTAGGGCTAGGGTTAGGGTTAGAGTTATGCCTTGGGTTAGTGTTATGGTTAGGTTAAGTGTAAGGGTTAGGGATCAAACTAGGGTTATGGCTAGTGTGAGTGTTAGGTTAAAATCAGGGCTACGGTAGGGTTAATGTTATGGATAGGGCTAGGGTTAGCATTAGGTTTAGGGTTATGATTACATTTATGGATAGAGTTAGAGCTAGGGTTAGGGTGACATTTAGGGTTTGGGCTAGGGATATGTTTAGGGTAAGGTTTAGGGTTTGAGCTTGGGATAGATCTAGGGCGAAGGATAGGGTTTGTGTTAAGGCTAGGTTTAAGTTTAGGGTTATGCTTAGGGTTAGGTTTAGGGCTACAATTAGAGCTAGGTTTTGTATGAAGTTTAGGGCTTGTGTTAGGTTTATGGGTAATCTAAGAGCTAGGGTTATGGTTATGGCTAGTTTTAGGGTTAGTCTAGTGTTTGGGTTAGTTTTGGTGTCAGGATAAAATTTAGATTTAGGGTTTGTGTTAGGGTAAAGGTCAATGTTCTGGTTACTGTTAGTTTTATGGTTATGGCCATAATTAGGACTAGGGTTAAGTCTAGGGTGAGTTAGTGTTTGGGTTAGCTTAAGTGTTATTGTTAGGTTTAGGGATAGAGTTATGGCTATATTTAGGATTAGATTTAGGTCTACGCCTAGTGTTAGTGTAGATTTAAGTATAGGTTTACCGGTAGGGCTAGTGTTATGTTTTGGTTTAGGGGTAGGGTCAAGTTAAAGCAAGGGTTAGTTTTAGGGTCAGAATAAGGGTCATGGTTAGGGTAAGAGTTGGGTTAAGTTTAGAGCTAGAATGAGGGGTAGGGTTAGGGTTAGTAATAGAGTTAGAGTTTGGGGAATACTAAACTTTAGGGTTAGGACTAGGGTATCAATAGGGTGAAGGTTTGACTTAGTGTAAGGGATAGGGTTAGAGCTAGGGCTATGACCAGGGATAGTATTAGGGTTAAGGCTAGGGTTAGGTTTAGGGTTAGGGTTAGGATTAAGGCTAAGTTTAGAGCTAGTATTAGGGCTAGGGTTTGTGTTAGGGTCAGGTCTAGCATTAGGGCTAGGGCTAATGTCAGGTCTAGGATCAGATATAGGGATAGATTTGGAGTTATGATTATGGCTAGGTATAGTGTAAGGGTTAGGTTAAGGATTAGGGTATGGTTTAGAGCTAGGGATATTATTAGGGTTAGATTCAGGGCTATGGTTTGGGTTAGGTTAATGATTAAGTTTAGGGCTCCAATTAGCTTTAGGTTTAGTTTTAGGGTTATGGATATAGTTAAGTTTAAGGTTCAGGTTAGGTTTAGGTTAATAGATAGGTTTAGGGTTAGGAATAATTTTAGGGTTATCCTAGAGTTTGCATTAGGCTATGGTTAGGGTTAGGGTAATGGATAGGCTTACAGCTAGGTTTATGGCTAGGGTTATGGTTAAGATTAGGGCTAGGGTAAGGTTTAGGGTTAGGGCAAGTTTTGAGGTTAGGGTTAGGTTTAGGGTAAGTGTTAGGGATAGGGTTAGGGTTAGGGTTAGGGTTAAAGGTAGTGTTAAGTCTTTGTTTAGTGCTTGTTTTGGGGCTAAATTAGGGCTAGGATTAGGTCTAGGGTCTGTGTTAGGGTTAGGCCTAGTGTTAGGCTTAGGTTTAGCTTTAGGGATAGTGTTAGGTTTAGGGGAATGAATGGAATTATAGCTAGGTTTAGGGCTAGGTAGAAAATTAGAATTACATTTAGGGCTAGGGTTATGTTTTTGGTAATTAATAAGGCTAGGTTTAGGGCTAGGTTGAGGGCTAGGGTTTGTTTTAGGGTTATGGCAAGAATTGGATCTAGGGCAAGTGTCTGGTCTAGGGTTATGGTTAGGGACAGATTTAAGGTTAGGTTTATTGCTAGGTCTAATGTAAGGGTTAGGTTTAGGGTAAGGGTCAGGTTCAGAGCTAGGTGTATTATTAGAGTTAGGGTCAGGCTTAAGGTTTAATTTAAGTTAATATTCAGGGATAGGACTTGAATTATCATTAGATTAGGATTAAGGTAATGAGACTGTTAGGTTTAGGGTTTAGGTTAGGTTCAGGGTAATTGATATAGTTAGAGTTAGCAATAGGATCAGGGTTAGGCCTAGGGTTAGCATTAGGGTAAGGGTTATGATTAGGGTAATGGATAGGGTTAGAGCTAGGGTTAGGGTTACTATTAGGCCTAGAGTTAGGGTTAGGGTTAGGCCTAAGTATAGGGTTAGGGTTAGAGTTAGGGTACAATTTAGGGTTTGAGCTAGGGTTAGTTTGCACTAGGGGGAGGGTTAGGTTTAGGATTATGCCTATGTTAGAGTTACAGTTAGAGTCTGGATTACTGTTAGTGTGAGGGCTAGGGTTATCATTAGGTTCAGGGTATTGGATAGGGTTAAATGTCAGGTTAGGTTAGGGTTAGGATAAGGGTTAGTTTTAAGATAATGATTAGGGTTTGAGCTACGGTTAGGTTAGGGTTAGGGGTAGGGTAATGGATAGGTTTAGAGATTGTGATAGTGTTAGGGATTGACCTAGGGTTAGTGTTAAGTGTAGGGATAGGGCTAGTTTTAGGATTAACATTAGGATTCTGTCCAGTGTTAGGGTGAGGTTTAGGCTTAGGGTTAGGGTTAATATTAGAGTTAGGTTTAGATCTAGGGTTAGGTCTAGGGTGAAGTTTAGGTCTCAGGTTTTGGCTAAGGTTAGGGCTAGGTTTTGGGTTATGATAAGTGATAGGTTTAGAACTATTAATAGAACTAGGGTGAGAGTTAAAGTTAGTCTTAGGGATAGAGTTAGGATTATAGATAATGTTAGGGCTAAATTAGGGCTAAGATTAGGGCAAGGGTTAGTGTTAGGGTTAGGCCTAGGTTTAGGTCTAGGATTAGCATTAGGATTATGGTAGGGTAAGGCTTGTTGTTACAGCTAGGTTTAGGTAAGGTTTGTTGTTACAGCTAAGTCGAGGGCTAAAATTAGGATTTCAGCTAGGGTTAATTTTAGGGTTAGGATTAAACTAGTGTTAGGCCTAGGATTAGGGCTACAGTTTGTGTTAGGGTTAGGGCTATCATTAGGACTAGGTTTAATATCAGGTCTAGGGTTATGGTTAGGGAAAGTTTTAATGATAGGTTTATGGCTAGGTATAGTGTAAGGGTTAAGATGAGGGCTAAGGTCAGCTTTATAGGTAGGGGTATTATTAGGGTCAGGGTCATGGTTAGGGTTTGATTTAGGTTAAGGTTGAGGGTGAGGGCTCAAATTAGAATTAGGTTTAAGGTTATAGTTAGGGTAATGGGTATGGTTAGGTTTAAGGTTCAGGTTATGTTTATGGTAACGTATTGGTTAAGGTTAGGGATAGTGCTAGAGTTGGGCCAGAGGTTAGCATTAGGTTTAGGGTTAGAGTAATGGATAGGGTTAGAGCTAGGTTTTGGGCTATGATTATGGTTAAGTTTAGGGCTAGGTTTATGATTAGGTTTAAAGCTAGTGAAAGGATTAAAGTTAGGGTTAGGTTTAGGGTAAGGGTTAGGGTTAGGTTTAGGGTTAGTGTTAGGGTTAAACGTATGGTTGGGCTTCGGATTAGGGCTAGGTGTTGGGTTATATTAGGGCTAGTGTTAGGGATACGGCTAATGTAAGAACTAGGGTCACGATTAAGGCTAGTTTTAGAGTTAGCATTAGGGCTAAGTCTAGTTTTAGGATTAGGTTTACGTTTAGGTTGATGTTTTGAACTAGGGTTAGTGTTAGGGTCAGAGTCAGGATCAGGATTCATTTTAGGGTTAGGGAAAGGACTCAAATTAGGGGTAGGCTTAGGGCTAGATGTCGGGTAAGGATTTGGTTTAGATTAAGGTTTAGGGTTAGTACTATGGCTTGGTTTTGTTTTAGGGCTAAGGCTAAAGTAAAGGTTAGTTTTACAATTAGCATTACTGTTATTGCTAGTGATAATGTAAGTTTGGGCATAAGGGTAGATTTAGAGTTATGGTTAATTCTAGAGTTAGGGCTATGGCTAGGGTTAGGGCTAAGGTTAGGGCTAGTGTTAGGGTTATGGTCAGGCATAGGGTTAGAACTAGGATTAGGGCTAGGGCGAGAATTAGAGTTAGTCTTAGGGCTAGGTTTAGAGTTAGGTTTAGGGTTAGGTTTAGGGGAAGAGATGCCTGTTTGATTTCCACCTCCATTTCCATTTACTCATATAAGTCTAAATGAAGTGAAACCTTAAAATACAAAGTGTTCATGATAACGAACCATTGATTTGAGAAGGCCCAAAACTTGGGAGCATACTAAGGCTAGATAAAAGATAAATCCTGCCCAGTATCAAAGAAACTTGACAAAACTAACTCTCACCCTAACATTACCTCTAACCCTAGCCCTAGCCCTAACACTAAACCTAACTCTAACCCTAACTGGATTAGAGAACCATTCATCTTAGAAGTCTCACATTTGGGAGAATTCTGGGGCAAGCTAAGTAATGAATCCTACACAACATCAAAAAAATCTGACCAAATAATTATGGGAGGGATTTCAGCACATGCATGTTTCCTTGTTTTCTCCTAAAGAGCCCTTGAATATATTTGTTTTTGCATGTTTAAGCTTAGGCCTACTTTCACAAGGAACATACCAGAGTCCCTAGAGAAATTATGGAGTGTGTGAAGTTTCAAGCAGCACAAACCCTGTTTGATTTTCAGCTCTATTAACTTTCCCATATAGGTCAAAATGAAGTGAAAATTTAAAATACAAATTGTTCCTGACAACAAAACTGTGAACGGAGAAGTCCTAAACCTGGGGAACAGAGTAAATCTAGATAAAAGATAAATCCTGACAAGTATCAAAGAATTTTGATAAAACTAACTCTAACCCTAACACTAGCTCTAACCCTAACCTTTCCCCTAACCCTATTTTTTTATGGAACCTTGGACCTTAAAATTGTAAACCTGGGCAGCCTAGTAGGTCAAGCTAAGGGATGAATGCTGTGCAGTATCAAATAAATCTGACCAAATATTTGATGGAGTATATCAGTACATGCACATTTCCCTTTTACATCCTAAATTATTCTTAAATACAGTTGTTTTTACATGCTTCAGCTTAGGCTTACTTTTTTTTAAAGAGAGAGAGAGAGAGAGAGAGAGAGAGAGAGAGAGAGAGAGAGAGATTTCCAACATTTATTCTTTAGTTTTCGGCGGACACAACATCTTTGTTTGTATGTGATGCTGAGGATCGAACCCAGGCTGTATGCATGCCAGACAAGCGCGCTACTGCTTGAGCCACATCCCCAGCCCCTTAGGCTTACTTTTATAAAAACAAACCAGATATTGCCCACAGAGAATTGATGGAGTGTGAAGTTTCAAGCAGATAGCACCAACGCTGTTTGATTTCCAGCTCAATTTTCTTTTACCTGTATAGGACAAAATGATCTGGAACTTTAAAATACAAACCGTTCCCTACAGTGAACCATTGAACCTGGGAGGCACAAACATGTGGAGTATAGTAACATAGGAGAAAAATTAATTCTGCCCATTATCAAAGAAATTTGAATAAAACTAACTCTAACCCTAATACTAGCTCTAACACTAGCCCTAACACTAACCTAAACACAAGCCCTAACCTGTTTAATAAAATGGTGATCCTAGAAGTTGCAAACTTGGGTAGCCTAGTGGGGTAAGCTATCAGATGAATTCTATGCAGTATCAAAGAAATATGACCAAATAATTGGGTGGTATTTCAGTTTATGCATATTTCTCTCTTTTCTGCAAAAGGGCTCTCAGATAAAGTTGTTTTTGCCATCTTCATCTTAAGGCTACTTTCCCAAGGAACAAACCAGAGAGTTCCCACAGAGAACTGATTCAGGGTCTGAAGTTTTAAAAAGCTAGCACCAACCTGGTTTGATTTCAACCTCCATTTTTATTTATATATATGGGTCAATATGAAGTGAAACCTTAAAATACAGAGTGCTCCTGATAGTGAACCTTAAACACAAGAAGTCCCAAACCTGGGGAGCATGTTAAGGCTACGTAAAAGATGACTCCTTCCAAGTATTAAAGAAATTTGAACAAAACTAACTCTCACCCCAACACTATATCTAACCCTAGCCCTAACCCTAAACCTAACACTGACCCAAACCAGATTAGAGAACCAGTGATCCTAGAAATCCCACACTTGGAGAGCTTTGTGGGGCAAGCTAAATAATGAATCCTATGCAGTACCAAAAAAATCTGACCAAAAATTATGGGAGGAATTTCAGTGCATGCATATTCCCCTGCTTTTTCCTAAAGTGGTCTCAGATAAAGTTGTTTTTGCATGCTTCCACTTAGGCCTACACCCACAAGGAACATAGCACAGTGTCCCCACAAAGATTTGAGGGTGTGTGTGCAGTTTCAACCAACTAGCATAAACGCTGTTTGATTTCCAGGTCGATTTCCATTTACTCGTATAGGTCAAAATGAAGTAAAATGAAAATATTAAGTGTTCCTGACACCAAACATTTGGACTAAAAGACCCAAACCTGGGGAACAGGGTAAGGTTATTTAAAGATTAATCCTGGATTGTATCAAAGAAATTTGAATAAAGTAACTCTAACCCTATCATGACCTCTAAACCTAGCCCTAATCCTAATTCTAAACATTAACATAGCCCTATCCCTAACTATAAATTTAACTCTAATTTTAACTGTAACCATTGTCCAAACCCTAGCTCTAACTCTATCAATTACCATAACCCTAACCCTAACCCTAATGGTATCCGTAGCCCTAAGCTTAACCTTTACATTATACATGCTCTAATCCTAACCCTGCCCTACCTAAACCTAGCTCAAACAATAACACAAACCCTAAACCTACCCCTAACCCTAAGCCTAACCCTAACACTAACTCTAACTTTATCCCTAATCCTTACCATAAACCTAGCCCCACCCCTAGCTGTAATTCTGTCCACTACCCTAAAAATAAGCCTATCCCAAATGCTAACAATAGGACTAAACTAACCGAATAGCTATCCCTAAAGCTATTCTAAAACCTAAACCTAACCAGAACCCTAAATCTAACCAATCCATTACCAAAACCTAATGTTAATTCGAGCCTTAACCCTAGACCTTAACCTAAACCAATCCTAACCCTGACTCTGACCCTAATAATACACTGAACTCTGAACCTGACCTTTACCCTAAACCTAAACCTTACATTAGACCTGGCCATAACCTAACCCTAAAACTATCTTTAACCATAATACTAGACCTGACATTAGCCCTACCCCTAATCCTATCCCTATCCCTAACACAAATCCTCATCCAAGCCCTAAACCTAGCCTTAAGCCTAAACTGTACCCTAACCCTAGACCTAACTCTAACACTCACTCTGGACCTAAACCTATGTAAACCCAATTTTGCCCCTAACTCTAACCCTAACCCTTACCCTAACACTAACCCTAACTCTAGCCCTAATGCTAGGCCTAACCCTAACACTTACCCTAGAGCTAATCCTAGCCCTAATTTAGCCCTAACCATAAAACTACTCCTAACTCTAGCCCAAAGAATAACTCTACCTTTCACCCTAGCCCTGTTTCTAGTTCTAACCCTATCAGTTACCAAAATCCTAACACTAACGTTAACCTTAGCCCTAATCTTAGGCCTACCCCTAAACCTAGATCTAACCAAAACAAAAAATCTAAGCATAAACCACACCCTACCACTAGCCCTAACACTATTACTAATCCTAAAGCTAGCCCTACCTTTAGTCCTAGTTCTAAAATAAAAATGAGCCATAGCACTAACACTAACCCTAGACCTGACATTATCCCTATCCCTAGTTCTTACCCTAATTCTAACACAAATGCTAACCCTTCACCTAGTTTTAACCCTTGCCCTAATTCAAGGCCTATCTCTAACCCTAAAGGTAACATTGATCCTGTCTCTGACCCTAACACTAACCCTATCTCTTATCATCACCCTGAACCTAAACTTAACCCTAACACTAGACCTAGACTTAATGCTAACCCTAAAACTAGCCCTATTTTTAACCCTAGATCTTACATTACACATAGTGCTACACTAGCCCTAACGTAAACCAAAACCTAGACCTAATCCGAGCCCTCACCCTAGCTTTAACACTAACCCTAACCCTAACTCTGGCCTTAACAATTAACCTAAACCTAACCCTAAACCTAAATCTGTCCTAACCTAAAACCTAACCTGAAAAATAGCCCTAATCTTAACCATAACCCTAGTCCTAACCCTGGCTCGAATCCGATCCATTACACTAACCATAACCCTAACCAAATTCTAACCAAAGGCCTACCCCTAATCATAGCCCTAAACTTACCATAAACCTAGCCCTAACTGCAGTTCTAATCCTCTTTGTTACCCTAACCATTACCTAACCTGAACCACAGCCCAAATTTTAACCATAACCCTAGCCCTAAACCTAGCTTGAATACTATCCATTACACTAACCATATTTTAACCCAAGGCCTAACCCTAATCATTGCCATAACCTAACCATAACCCTAGCCCTAACTGTAGCTCTAATCCTGTCCATTAGCCTAACCATAACCCTAACCAAATTCTATACCTAGTCCTAACCCTAACTCTATCACTAACCCTAACCCTACCCATCACCCTAAAACTAACCTGAATCCTAAACCTAACCATAAAATTTATGCTTACCCTAACCCTAATCCCTAATGCTAATTTGAGCCCTAACCCTAAACGTGAACCTAACCATACCCTAACCCTGACTCTGACCCTAATAATACGCTAGCTGTAAACCTGACCCCAACCATCAACCTCATCCTTACAATAAACCTAGCCATAAACCTAACCATAAAACTATTCCTAAACATAACCCTAGACTTGTCATTAGCCCTAGCCCTAAAGCTAACACAAACCCTAGCTTTAATCCTAGCTCTAAGCCTAGCCCTAATTCTAATCCTAATTTTAATCCTAGCCCTAACATTAATTTTATCCCTTGCCCTAACCCTAAACCTAGTTGTAACATCATACCTTACCGTAACCCTATCATTAGCCCTAACACTAGCCCTAAACCTAGGCCTAAACCTAACAATAACCCTAGCACTAATCCTAGCCCTAATTTAACCTAACCTTAAACCTAACCCTAGCCCTAGCCCTAGCCCTAAGACTAAGTCTCATTCTCGCCTAGCCCTAGGACTAGTTCTAAGCCTATCCCTTACCATAAATCAAAACTTAGTCCTATCCCTTGTCCCAACCCTAGCCCTAACCTTCACCCTAGCCCTAAACATGGTTCTAACCCTAAAATTAAGTGTAAACCTCACCCTAACACTAGCCCTAACCCAAATGCTAATTGGAAAAATAGCCCTAACACTACCATAGCCCTAAAACAAACTGAGCCATAACCATAACCATAACCCTTAACCTAAACCAAACACTAACCCTACACTTAGACCTAAACTTACCTTTAATTTGAGCCCTAACCCTAACCCTAAAAATAACCCTGTCTCTGACTCAGACCCTAACAATAAATCTAGCTCTAAACATCATCTAAATTCTAACCCTAAAACTAGGTATAATTGGAAACCTAGATCTTACGTTGGCCATAGCCCTAATGCTAATACAAATCCTAGCCCTAATCCGAGCCTTAACCCTAGTTTATACCCTAGCTCTAACCCTAACCATAGCATTAAACCTAACACTAACACAAACCCTAACCCTACCTCTAAAACTATCCCTTAACCTAAGCCAAACCATCAACCTAATGCTACCCTAGTCCTAAACTAATCCTTAGCCTATGCCAAACACTAACTCTGTTACTAGTCCTAATTCTAGCCCTCATTCTAGCTCCAACCCTACCCAAACCCAAACCCTTACCATGACCAATATTTTGACCCTAACACTAACCCTAGTTCTAAACCTGACCCCAACCCTAAATGGAGCCCTAAGAGTACCCCTACCAGTAAAACTATGCCTAAACCTAACCATAACATTAGCACTGGACCAAACATAATCCTTAATAGAGTCATAAATATAGCCCTAGCCCTAAAAAAAACCTAGCACTAGCCCTAACAACAATCCTTCAACTAATGCTAAGACTAACTTTATCCCTAGACCCAATGCTAGTCCTAATTCTGGAACTAACCCTAAACCTAACTCTAACCCAAACAATGAATCTTACCATAACCCAAACCCTAGCTCTAAACCTTATCCTAAGCCAAAACCTAACCCTAATTCTAGACTTATCCATAACCCTAACCCTAAAACTAGTCATAAACATAATCCTAGTCCTTACCTTACCCATAGCCCTAATGCTAGCCTTAAACCTCCCACAACACCTAGCCTTTATCCTAACCTAAACCTAGACCTAATTGTAACCCTAACTGTAACCCTAGACCCAACCCTAATCCTAACCCTTGTCCTAGCCCTAACCCTAGCTCTAATGCTAATACTTACCCTAAACCTAACCCTAACATTAACCCTAGGCATAATCCTATACTAGCCCTAATCCTAACCATAATGCTATCCCTAACCTTAGCTCTAACCCTTTCCATTACCCTAAGGATAAGCCTAACTTAAATGCTAACCCTAGGCCTAATGCTAACCCTATCCCTAACACTAACCTTTATCATTAACCTAACTTGAACCCTAAACCTAAACCCTATCCATTACCCTAACCCTAACCCTAACACTAACACTAAATCAAGCCTTAACCCTAAATCTTAACCTAAACCAAACTCTACCCAGACCCTTACCCTAATAATGTACCTAGCTCTAAACCTGGCCTTTATCCTAAACCTAAACCTTACACTATACCTAGCCACAACCTAACCCCAAAACTAACCCTAACCATATACCTAGACCTGACATTAGCCCTAAACTTAATAGTAGCCCTAACCCTAATACAAACCCTAGCCCTCATCCTAGCCTTAATCCTAATTTGAAACCTAACCCTAGCCCAACCCCTGATTTTAACCCTCACATTATCCCTGAATCTAACTATAGCCCCATCCTTTACCCCTAAATCTAACCCTAACCCTTACCCTAAAACTAACCCTAACTCTAGCCCTAAATATAGGCCTAATCCTAACACTAACCCTAACGCTAATCCTAGCCCTAATTTAGCCCCAACCCTACCCCTAACCCTAGGCCTAAAACTAACTCTAACACTCGCCCTAGCCCTAATTCTAGTTCTTACCCTATCAGTTACAATAACCATAACACAAGACCTAACCTTAGGCCTAACCCTAGCCCTAAACCAATCCCTAGACCTAACCATAACTCTAAATCTAACCCTAACCCTAAGCCTGAACCTCACCCTACCCCTAGACCTAACAATATTGCTAATCCTAAAACTAGTCCTAACCATAGCCTTAGCCCTAAAAAAAGAGCCATTGCCCTAACCCTACACCTTAACCTAAACCATAACCCTACACCTAGCCATAACCTCCTTACTCTAATTTGAGTACTAGGCCTAAAACTAACCCTGATCATCACTTATATCCTAACACTAAACCTAGCTGTAAATATTACACTAACCCTAAAGATAATGCTGACACTAGACCTAGACCAAGCACTAACCCTAAATTTAACCCAAATCATAACCCTAGATCTTACATTAGCCTAGCCCTAACCCTAGCCATAACCTAATCTAAATCTTATCACTAATCTGAGCCAGAACATTAGCTTTAACCCTAACCCTAAACCTAAACCTGATCCTAAACCTATCCTTAATCCTAACCATAATCATAGCCCGAAACCTACCTCTAATCCTATCCATTACCTTAACCCTAACCAAAACCCTAATGCTAACCTTATTGTAAGCCTAACCCTATCATTAACCCTAACCCTATCCATTACCCTAAACCTAATCTGAACCCTAAACCTAACCACATCCATTACCCTAACCCTAAATCTAACCCTAATGCTAATTTGAGCCCTAACACGAAACCTTCACCTAAACAAACCCTAACCCTGACCCTGACATTAACAATACGCTAGATCTAAAAGGGACCCTATCCCTCAACCTAATCCTTACACTATACCTAGCCATAAACCTAAATCTGAAACTATCCCTAACCATAATAACCCAAACCCTCACTCTAGCCCTAGCCCTAATATAGGCCTAACCCTAACACAAAGCCTAGCCTTCATCCTAGCCCTAAACCTAGATTTAATCCTAACCCGAACCCTCACTCTAGCCCTAGCCCTAATTTTAACTCTAGCCCTAGCCCTGAACCTAGCTATAACTCCATCCCTTCCCCTAAAACTAACCCTAAACATAACATTAACATTAACCCTAACCATAGCCCTAACCATAGGCCTAACCCTAACACTAACCCTAGCGCTAATCCTAGCCCTAATTTAGTGCTAACCCTAAGTGACCCCTAACCCTTGCCATAAGACTGACTCTAACTCTCAACCTAGCCCTATTTCTATTTCTAACCCTATCCATTACCGTAACCCTAACATTAGCCCTAAAATTAGCCCTAACCCCAGGCATAGCCCTAACACTAGATCTAACCATAACTCTAAATCTAACCCTGACCTTAAGCCTAAACTTCACCATACCACTAGCTAACACTATTGCTAATCCTACAACTAGTTCTAACCCTAACCCTAGCCTTAAAACAAAACCGAGACATTGCTCTAACCCTAAATCTTAACCTAAATTAAACCCTTGCCCTACAACTAGCTATAAAACAAGCTCAAATTTGAGTCCAAGCACAAAAACTAACCCTGACCCAGACTCATATCCACACACTAACCCTGGCTCTAAATATCATCCTAACCCTAAAGCTAAGGCTAACACTAGACCTAGCCCAAACCCTAACCCTAAATCTAACCCTAATCATAACCCCAGTTCTTACGTTAGTGATAGCCCTAACCCTAGCTCTAAACCTAACACAAAAGTAGCCCTAATCAGAGCCCTAACACTCTATTTAACTCTAAACCTAGCCCTACTCCTAGCCCTAAACCTAACCCTAACACTAGCCCTAACCCTAGATCTAGCCCTATCCCTTACCCTAAGCCAAACCCTATCCATAATGTTAATCCTAGTCCTAATCCTAATCCTTAGCCTAAACCAAACACTAACCCTTTTACTAGTCCTAACCCTAGCCCTCATTCTAGCTCTAATCCTAACCCCAAACCTAACCCTAACGTTCACCCTTATTCTGACCCTAACACTAATTATATGTCGAAACCTGACCCTCACCCTAGAACAAATCCTAACACTGGCCCTACTGGTAAACTTATACCTAAACCTAACCCTGAAATTAGTTCTAGATCTAAACCTAATCCTAAATCTAGCTTTAAGTCTACCCATAGACATAAACAAAAATCTAGTCCTAGACCTAACAATAATCCTTACCCTAACCCAAACACTAACCCTACCCCAAGACCTAATTTTAGTCCTAATTCTGGTTGTAAATCTAACTCTAACTCTAATCCGAACACTGAGCCTGCCTTTAAGGGTAAACCTACCTCTAAACCTGACCCTAAATTAAAATATAAACCTAAAACTAATCCTAGGCATAACCCTATCCCTAAAAATCCAGCAATTAGAACCCTAGATCTTACATTACCCATTGTACTAACCTTAGGCCTAAACATAACACAAAACCTATTCCTAATCAGAGGCCTAAATGTACCCTAAGCATAACCCTAATTCTAACCCTAGACCTACCCTAACCCTCTCACCTTAGTCCTAACCCTAGCTCAAAGCCTGTACCTTAGCCTAAACAAAACCCTAGCCCTATCACTAACAATAACCCTAACCTTAGTCCTAATCCTAACCTTAATCCTAACCCTAACACTAACAATTACCCTAACTCTAACCGTAACCCTAATCCTAACCCTAACTAAAACCCTAACCCCAAACATAAACCTAACCTAGACCTAACCCTAAACCTAATCCTTGCCTTAACCCCCACCCTAACTCAAACCCTAACCCTTACCCTAAACCCAATAGTAAACCTAGCCCTAAAACTAAACTTAACCCTAAAGCTAACCTTACATCTAACTAAATCTATTACATTAAACCTAAACCTAATTCTAATGAAAACCCTAGCCCTAACCCTAAAACTAACCCTAACCATTATTATACTCATCAGCCTAGACCTAACACTAAACCTAACCCTCACCCTAGAACTAACCCTAGCTCAAAATCTTACCTTTACCCTAAAGCTAATTATAACCCTACTCTAAGCTAGGGTTATTAGCCCTAATCCAAACCCTAACCTTATCTATAGCCCTAATCCTAACCATAACCATAGCTCTAACCCTATATATTATCCATATGATAACCCTATTCCTAATGCTAACCCTAGGCCTAACCCTAACCCTATCACAAACCCCAAATCTCTCAATTACCCTAAACCTACACTGAACCCTAAATCTAACCCTATCCATTACCCTAAACCTAACTTTAAACCTAGATCTAATCCTTACTCCAAATCTTAAACTAAGCCTAAGCATATGTCTAACACTAACATTACACCTCACCCTAATACTAATTTTAAACTTAGCCCTAACCCTAAGCCAAAGACTAAAACAAAATTGAGCAATAGCCCAAACCTTAAAACTTAACATAATCTAAACCCTAAAACAAAACTAGACCTAACCCTAGCCCTAATTGGAGTCATAAACTTAATGTTAAACCCACCCTGACCTTGACTCATATCCTAACACTCACCCTAGCTCTAAACACCACCCTAATCTTAAACAGAACCCTAGTAGTTATCCTAGCCTTAGGTCGAGTCCTAACCCTAACCTTAAAACTAACCCTGACCCAATCCATATCCTAATAGTCACTCTAGCTCTAAACAGAGCCCTCAACTTAAACCAAATGCTAACAGTAATCCTAGCCCTTATTTGATTCCTAAAACTAACCCTAAAACTAACACTTTCCCTGACTCATACCCTAACACTAACCTAGCTATAAATATCACCTTAACATTAAACATAACCATAACACTAGACCTACCCCTAACCCTAACTCTAATTTTAACCCTAGTTCTTACATTAGCCATTGCCCTAACCCTAGTCCTAACCCTAACACATAAACTAGTCCTAATCCAAGAACTAAACCTAGATTTAACCCTAACCTGAATCATAACACTAGCCCCAACCCTAGCTCTAAGCCTATCCCATATTGCAAGCGAAACCCTAACCCTAATGTTAATCCTAGACCTATCCCTAATCCTTAGACTAACCAAAACCCTAACATTATTAATAGTCCTAAACCTAGCTGTCACTCTAGCTCTAACCCTATCCCAAAACCTAATTCTAACCCTGACTCTTATTCTGACCTTAACACTCATCCTAGGTATAAACTTGAACCTAACCATAGACAAAACCCTAGTACTAGCCATAAACCTAAACCTAATCCTACATCTACCATTAACTCTAGCCCTATACTTGAAAAAAAAACATAGTTGAAGCCCTTACAAAAAACCTTAACCTAACACAAACACTAACCATACCCCTTGACCTAAACCTAGTCCTAATTCTGGCTGTAACCCTAACTCTAACTCTAACCCAAACACTGACCCTGCCTTTAACAGTAAACCTACTTCTAAACCTGACCCTAACCGAATATCTAAACCCAACACTAGACCTAGCCATAATCCTAACCCTAAAACTAGCCATAATCATTACCCTAGCTCTTACATTACCCACAGCCCTAACCCTAGGCCTAAACCTAATACAAAACCTAGAGCTAATCCTAGGCTTAAACCTAGTCCTAAGGGTAACCCTAACTGTAACCCTAACCTAACACTCGATTAGTCCCTACCCTAGTTTAAAGCCTAACCCTTACCATAAACATAAACTTACACCTACCCCTAAATATACCCCTAACACTACCCCTAATCCTAAACATAACCCTAGCCCTAAACCTTGCTCTAAACCTACCCATTACCCTAAACCTAACCCTAAACCTATTGATAACCCTAGGCCTAACCATAACTCTAAACCTAACCAGAAAACTAACACTAGACTTAACTCTAAACCTCACATTTGACATAGACCTAACCCTAGCTCAAATCTAATCCTTTCCATAAACTTAAACATAACCATAGCCCTAACCCTAAACCTAAACCTTACTCTAACACTAACCATAACCCTGTACCTACATCTAGCCATATCCAGTACTCTAACCCTAAAACTACCCCAAATTATGACACTAGCCCTAATCCTAACTCTAACCCTAACTACTGTAATCTTTCCCCTAATGTTTATCCTAAACATTAACCCTACCCTAATGCTAACCCTAGGCCTAACACTAACCCTATCGCTAACCTTAATCCTATCAATTACCCTGAACCTAACCTGAACCCTAAACAAAACCCTATAATTACCCCAACCCTGACCCTAATGCTAATTCAAGCCCTAACCCTAAACCCTAAACTCAACCAAACACCAACCCTGACCCTGACCCTAATAATTCCCCTAGCTCTAAACCTGAACCTTACCCTAACCTAACCCTTATATTAGACATAGCCACAAACGTAACCCTAAAACTATCCTCAACTGTAACCCTAGACCTGACATTAGCCCTAGCCCTAATCCTAGCGCTAATTGTAACAAAAACCCCAGTCCTTATCCTAGCCCTAAACCTAGCCTTAATCCTAAAGCAAGCCCTAAACCTAACCCTAGACCTAAGACTAACTCTAACTCTCACACTATCCTATCACTAGTTCTAAACCTATCCCTTACCATAACCCTAAAACTAGCCCTAAACCTAGTCCTAACTCTTGCTTTATACATAGCCCTAGCACTAACCTTAGATCAAAATCTAACTAAATCTAACCCTAACGCAAAGCCTAAGCTTAACCCTAACACTAGCCCTAAGCCTAACACTAATCCCTAAACTAGCCCTAACCCTAGCCCTAGACCTAAAACAAAACTGAGCCATAGATCTAACACTAACCATAAAGTAAACCAAACCCTAACCATACACCTACCCCTAACCCTAGCACTAATTCGAGGTTTAGGCCAAACCCTAAAACTAACCCAGACTCTGATTCTGACACTAACACTAACCCTAGCTCTAAACATCACCCTAACCCTAAACCTAACCCTAACACTAAACCTAGCCCTAATCTCACTCCTAAAATTAGCCCTAATCTTAACCCTGGTACTTACATTAGCCATAACCCTAACACTAACACTAACACTAATTTAACACAAAACCTAGCCCTAATCCGAGCACTAACTGAGCTTTAAACCTAACCCTAACCCTAACCCTAACCCCAGCCCTATTCATAACCATAAGCCCAGCCCTAACCCTAGCTCTAACTCTATCCATTATAATAACAATAACCCTAACCCTAATGCTAAAACTAGGCCTAAAACTAACCCTATCTCTAAAGCTATCCCTATCCATTTCCCTAAACCTAACATGAATCCTAATATTAATCCTCACATTATCCTAACCTTAACCCTATAGCTAATTCTATTCCTAACTTTAAGCCTTATCCTATCCCAAACCCTAACCCAGACCTATCTATAAACCTGACCCTAACCTAAACCTTACACTAGATGTAGCCATAATCCTAAATCTAAAACTATGTTTAAACCATTATAAATCTGATATTAACCATACTTCTAATCCTAGGCCTAACCATAAAAAAAAACCTAGTCCTTCTATTGCCCTAAACCTAAACTTAATCTATACTCTAAACCTAACCATAGCCCTAACCCTAATTATAAACATCACCCTACCTCTCAACCTAGCTATAACGCCATCCCTTACCCTAAACTTAATCCTACATCGAACCTTAACTCTATGCTTAAGCTGAACACCAACCCTAACCGTAATCCTAGCCCTAATTCTTGCCGAATCCCTAACCCTAACCCTAACTTTAGCCCGAAGACTAACTCTAATTCTCACACTAGCACTATTGCTGGTTCTAACCTTATCTTTTACCATAACCCTAACCCTAGCCCAAATCCTAGCCCTATCCTTAGTCCTAGCCCTAACCCTAGATCTAACCCTAACCCTAAATCTAAACATAACCCTAAGCCTAAGCCTAACACTAACACTAAACCTAACCCTAATGCTAATTGTAAAAATAGCCCTAACCCTAACCCTAGCAGTAAAACAAAACCGAGCAATAGCCCTAACCCTAAACCTTATCTTCAACCAAACACTAACACTACACCTAGACTTAACCCTAGCTTTAATTTGAGTCCTAACAGTAACCTTAAATCTAACCACCTGACCCTGACTAATATCTTGAACTCACCCTAGCTCTAAACACCATCCTAATCTTAAACCAAAACCTAACAGTAACCTTAGACTTTATTTGAGTCCTAACCCTAACCCTGAAACTGACTCATATCCTAACACTAACCCTAGCTCTAATTATCAACCTAACCTTAAACCTAACCCTAACCCTAGACCTACCCTAAAACTAACCCTAAGACTAACCTTAATTTAACCCCAGTTATTACATTAGTGATTGCCCTAACCCTCGCCCTAACACAAAAACTAGCTCTAATCTGAGCCCTAAACCTAGCTTTAACCCTAACCCTAACCCTAGCCCTAACCCTAGCTCTAAACCTATCATTTACCTAAGTGAAGCCCTAACATTATTGGTAACCATAGACCTATCCCTAATAGTTAGGCTAACCAAAATCCTAACCATATTAATAGTCTTGACCCTAGCCCTCATTCTAGCTCTAATCCTTTCCCAAACCTAATGATAATCCTGACCCTTATTCTTATTCTAACACAAAGCCTAGGTCTAAACCTGACTGTAACCCTATAGTAAACCCTAACACTGGCCCTACAGATAACCTTATACCTAAACCTAACATAAACCCCAGCCCTAAGACTAAGTCTAATTCTCAATCTAGCCTTATCCTTAGTTCTAACCCTATACTTACCATAACCCTAACCCTAGCCCTAACCCTAGCCCTAACCCTTGCCCTATCCTTAGTCCTAGCCCTAACCCTAGACGTAACCCTAACTCTAAATCTAACCCTAAACATAAGACTAAGCCTAACACTAACATTAGCCCTAACCATAATGCTAATCGTAAAATGAGCCCTAACCCTAACCCTAGCAGTACAACTAAAAAGAGCAATAGCCCTAACCCTAAACCTTAACTTAAACCAAACCCTAACAGTACACCTATACCTAACCATAGCCTTAATTCGAGTCCTAACCCTAACTTTAAAATTAACTCTGACCCTGACTCATATCCTAACACTCACCCTAGCTCTAAATACCCTCCTGATAATAAACCAAAGCCTCACATTTACGTTATCCCTAGTTTAAGTCCTAATCCTATACCTGACCTTGACTCATATTCTAAAATTAACTCAAGCTCTAAATATCACCCTAACCTTAAACCTATCACTAACACCAGACCTACCCCTAACCTAACCCTAAAACTAACCCTATTTGTAACCCTAGATCTTATATTAGCCATTGTCCTAACCACAGTTCTAATTCTAACACAAAAAGGAGCCCTAATCAGAGCTCTAAACCTAGTTTTAACCCTGAAGAAAATAACTCTAGCCCTAAACCTAGCTCTAACCCTATTCCTTAACCTAAATGAAACCCTAATCCTAATGGTATCCCTAAACCTATCCTTAATCCTTAGGCTAACCAAAATCCTACCCCCATTAATAGTCCTGACCCTAGCCCTCATTCTAGCTCTAAACCTATTCCAAACTCTAATGATAACCTGACCCTTATTCTGACCCTAACAATAACCCTAGGTCTAAACCTGACCGTAACTCTAGAACAAACCCTAACACTGGTAACCTTATATCTAAACCTAACCCTAAAATTAGTTCTACACCTAAATCTATTCCTAAATCTAACCTAAACTTTAGCCTAGACTAAGAAAAAACATAGTTCTAGCCATAACAATAATCCTTACCATAACCCAAACACTAACCCTACTACTAGACCAAATCCTAGTCCTAATTCTGAATGTAACCTAACTCTAACTTTAATCTGAACACTGACCCTGATTTTAAGGGTAAACCTACCTCAAAACCTGACCCTAACTGAAAATATAAACCTAACACTAGACCTAGCCATAATCCTAACCCTAAAACTAGCCATAATCATTACCCTAGCTCTTACATTACCCACAGCCCTATCCCTAGGCCTAAACCTAACACAAAACCTAGAGCTAACCCTATGCCTTACCCTAGCCCTAAATGTAACACTAAACCTAACCTTAGCCCTAATCCAAACCTAACTCTCACCTTAGTCCTAACCCTAGTTCAAAGCCTAACTCTTACCATAAATATAAACCTAGAACTGTCCATAAATCTAACCCTAACACTAGCCCTAATCCTAAACTTAACCCTATCCTTAAACCTAACCCTAAACCTAGCCCTAAGACTACTCTCTTACAATAGTCCTATCCCTAGTTCTAACCCTATACCTTACCATAACCCTAACCCTAGCCCTATCCTCATTTCTAGCCCTAATCCTAGATCCAAAGCTAACTCGAAATCTAACCCTAAACCTAAGCCTAAGCCTAACACTAACACTAGCCCTAACGCTAACACTAATCATAAAACTAGTACTAACCATAACCCTAGAGGTAAAACAAAACTGAGAAATAGCCCTAACTCTAAACCTTAACTTAAACCAAACCCTAGCACTACACCGAGACCTAACCATAGCCTTAATTCGAGTCCTAACCCTAACCTTAAAACTAACTCTGACCCCAACTCATACCCTGAAGCTCACCCTAGCTCTAAACACCCTCCTAAGCTTAAACCGAAACCTAACATTAACCCTATACCTAATTTGAATCCTAACTCTATGCCTGACCCTGACTCATATCCTTACACTAACCCTAGCTCTAAATAATACCTTAATGCTAAACCTAACACTAACACTATACCTACCCCTAACTCTTACAATAAAAGTGAACCTAATTGTAACCCTAGTTCTTACATTAGCCATTGATCTCACCCTAGCCTGAGCCCTAACAAAAAATCTAGCACTAATCCGAGCTCTAAACCTAGCTTTAGCCCTAACCCTAACCCTTACTCTCACCCTAAACCTAGCTCTAATCCTATACCTTACATTAAGTGAAACCCTAACCCTAATTGTAATGCTAGACCTATCCCTAATCTTTAGCTTAACCAAAATCCTAATCCCATTAATAGCCCTGACCCTTGCCCTCATTTTAGCTCTAATCCTATCCCAAACCCTAATGCTAAACTTGACCCTTATTCTGACCCTAACATTAACCCTAGGTCTAAAACAAACCTTCACCCTAGACCAAATCCTAACGCTGGCTCTACTGGTAATCTTACACCTAAACTTAACCCTAAAATTAGTTCTAGACCTAAACCTAAATCTAAATCTAGCTTGAACTCTACCCCTAGACCTAAACAAAAACCTAGTCCTAGTCCTAACAATAATCCTTACCCTAGACCAAACACTAACCCTACCCCAGGACCTAATCCTAGTCCTAATTCTGGTTGTAACCCTAACTCTATCTCTAATCCAAACACTGACCCTGGTTTTAACAGTAAACCTAGCTCTAAACCTGAACCTAACCTAAAATCTAAACCTAACACTAGACCTAGCCAAAAACCTAACCCTAAAACTAGCCCTAATCATAATCCTAGATCTTACATTATCCACAGCCCTAACCCTAGGCCTAAACCTAACACAAAATCTAGAGCTAATCCTTGCCCTTAAACTAGCCCTAAGTGTAACCTTATCCCTAACCCTAGCCATAACCTAAATTTAACCCTCACCTGAGTCCAAACCCTAGCTATAAGCCTAACCCTTACCATAAACATAAACCTAGAACTATCCCTAACTCAAACCCTAACCCTAGCCCAAATCCTAAACTTAACCCTATCCCTAACCCTAGCTCTAAACATACCCATTCCCTTACCCTAAACCTTACCCTAAAGATTACTCTAGCCTTAACCCTAACCATAACTCTTAACCTAAACAGAAAAATAACCCAGAACTAACCCTAAACCTAACACTCACTATAATCTAACCATAGCTCAAACCCTAAGCCTTACCATAAACCTAAACATAACCATAGCCCTAACCCCAACCCTAAACTTAAATATAACCCCATCCCTAACCCTAAAGCTATATCTAACCATATTCATTACCCTAACCCTAATGCTAACGAAAACAATAACCCTAGCAGTAACCCTAACCCTAACTCTAAACCTACTGTAATCCTATCCCTGGACCTAACCCTGAACCTAACCCTTGCTCTAGCCCTAATCACAGCTCAGAACCTAACCATTACACTAATCATAATCCTAACCATAACCCTAGTTCAAACCCTCACCTTAACCCTAACTCAAGACCTAATCCTAACCATAACATTAGCCCTAAAATTAATTCTAACCATATCCATTATCTAAACTTAAACTTTACCCTAATGCTAACCCTAGGCATAACCCTAACCCTATCACTAACCCCAACCCCATCAATTACCCTAAATGTAACCTGAACCTTAAATCTAACCCTATAATTACTGTATCCCTAACCCTTACTCTAATTCAAGCTCTAACCCTAAACTCAACCCAAAACCAAACCCTAACACTGACCCTGACCCTGATAACTCCCCTAGCTCTAAACCTGACCCTACCCTAAACCTCATTCTTAGAATATCTATCCAATAACCTAACCCTAAAACTATTCCTAACCATAACGCTAGAATTGATATTAGCCCTAGACAAAATCCCACCCCTAACCCTAACACAAACCCTAGCCCTTATCCTAGCCCTAAACATAGCATTAGTCATAACCCTAACCCTAGCCCTAATCTTAGACCTAACTTAGCCCTATCCCTAACCCTAACCCTAACCATAGCCCTAAGACTAAATCTAAATCTCACCCTAAGCATAAAACTAGTTCTGAACCTATCCCTTACCAGAACTCTAAACCTAGGCCTAACCCTATCCCTTTCCTTAGCCCTAGCCCTAAGCCTAGATATAACTCTAACTCTAAATCCAACCCTAAGCTAAGCCTAAACCTAAACCTTACACTAGCCCTTACCCTAACCCTAACACTACTCCTAAAACTAGCCCTAACTCTAGCCCTAGCCCTAATACAAAACAGAGCCATAGCCCCAACCCTAAACCTTAAACTAAACCAAACACTAACCCTACACCTAGCCATAACCCTAGCCCTAATTCGAGATTTAAGCTGAACCCTAATATGAATTCTGACACTGACTCTGACCCTAAAACTAACCCTAGCTTTAAACATCACCCTAACCCTAAACATAAACCTAACACTAGACCTCACCCTAATCCCAACCCTAAAACCAACCATAATTGTAACCCTAGTACTTACATTAGCCGTAACCCTAACCCTAGCCATAACTTAACCCAAAACCGAGTCCTTAACTGAGCCCTAACCTGAGGTTTAGCCCTAAACCTAAACTTAACCCTAACCCTAGCATTAATAATAACCATAACCCTATTCCTAACCCTAGATCTAAACCTATCCATTAACCTAACCATAATCCTAACCCTAATGGTAACCCTAGGCCTAAACTTAACCTTATCCCTAATCTTAACCCTATCCATTACCCTAAATCTAACCTGAATCCTAAACCTAACCCTATCATTATCCTAATCCTAAACTTATGTTAATTCTAGCCCCCAGTTTAAAATTTAAACTATCAAAATCACTAATCGCAACCCTGACCATAATAATACCCTTATCTCTAAACCTGAACCTAACCCTAAACCTAAACCTTAAACTAGACATAGCCATAAACCTAACTCATAACTATCTTTAACTGTAATGTTGAATTTAAATTAGCCCTAGACATAATCCTAGCCCTAAACCTAGCCTTAATCCTAACCCAAATCATAGCCTTAGCTTTAACCATAATGCTGACCCTTACCCTAGATCTATACCTAGTTAAAATCCCATCCCTTACCCCAAACCTAACAATAACCCTAAACCTAACCATAATCCTAAACCTAAGCCTAACCCTAACCCTAAACCTAACCTTAGCTCTAACCCTAGGCCTGACAATAACACTAAGCCTAATGCTAATCCTAGCCCTATTTTAATCCTATTGTAACCCTAACCCTAGCCCTAAGACTAAATCTAACTCTATCCCTATCCCTATCTCTAGTTTTATCCTTAGACCTAGCCCTAACCGTAGATCTAAACCTAACTCTAAATCTAAACCTAACTCTAATTTTAACCATAAATATAATCCTAAACAAAACCCTAACACTAGTCCTAACATTATTGCTAATGCTAAAACTTGCCCTACCCCTAGCCCTAGCCATAAAAGAAAACCAAGCCCTATCCCTGACCCTAACCCATAACCTAAACCAAACCTTAATCCTACACATAGACCTAATCCTAACTCTAAAACTAACCCTGACCCTGACAGTCACCATAACATTAATCCTAACTCTAAACCTCACCCTAACCTTAAATTAACCCAAACTAGAGACCTAATCTAAACCTTAACACTAAAACTAGCCGTAATTGTAACCATAGTTCATACATTAGTCATTTTTATAACACTAGTCCTAACCCTAACACAAATCCTTCCCTTAATCTGAGCCCTAACCCTAGCTTTAACCCTAATCTAAATTCTAACACTAGCCCTAACCCTAACCCTAAACCTAGTCGTAGCCTAGTTCTAACCCTTTCCCTTACCCTAATCCAAACCCTAAACCAAATGCTAACCCTAGTCCTAACCCTAATCCTTAGCCTAACTTAAACTCTAACCATTTTACTAGTCCTAACCCTATCCCACATTCTAGCTCAACTCTAACCCTGACTGTTATTCTGACACTAACAGTAACCCTAGGTCTAAACCTGACCCTAACCTTAAACCAAACCCTAATATTAGCCTTACTGGTAAACCTATACCTATACCTATCCCTAACACTAGACCTAGACAAAAAGCTAATCCTAAATATAGGTATAAGTCTAGACCTAGATTTACACAAAATCCTATCTCTAGCCCTAACAATAACCCTTAACCTAAACCAAACACTTATCCTACCCCTAGACCTAACACCAATCCTAATTCTATCTGTAATACTAACCCTAACCCTATCCTGAACACTGACCCTGACCCCAACACTAAACCTACCTCTAAACCTGACCCTAACCCAAAAAATAGTCCTAACACTAGACCTAGCCATAACCCTAAACCTAAAACTATCCCTAAGCATAACCCTAGCTCTTACATTACCCATAATCTTAACACTAGCACTCAACCTAACTCAAAACCTAGCCCTAATCCTAGGCCTAAACTTAGCCCTAAGCATAACCCTAACCCTAACCCTAGTCCTAACACTAACCCTTGCCTTGGAACTAACCCTAGATCAAAGCCAAACCCTTACCCTAAATATAGACCTAGCCCTAACCTAAACCGTAACCTTAACCCTAGCTCTAATTCTAACCTTAATCTTAGCCCAAACTTTAGCTTTAACCCTATCAATTATCCTAACCCTAAGCCTAGCCCTAATTATTACCCTATCCCTAACACTAAACCTTACCCTAAACATAAATGTAAACCTAGACCTAACCCTACACCTAACCATCACCATAGCCCTAACTCTAGGTGAAACATAAATCCTTACACTAAACCTAATCCAAACACTAGCCCTAACCCATACCCTAACCTCTAACCCTAAATCTAACATTGTCCATTACCCTAAACTTGACGCTAAACCTAATAAAAACTAGCCATAACCCTTACCCTAAACCAAACCCTAACCATAAACATAACCCTAGACCTAAACTTAAACTTAACCTCGCCCTAGCCCTAACCCTAGCTCAAATACTAACAGTTAGCCTAACCTAACCAAAACCCTAGCCGTAAACCTAACACTTACCCTAAACCAAACCCTAGCCTTATCCATAAACCTAACCCTAATCCTAGACTAAATCCAAACCATAACCTAGCCATAACTCTAGCTCTAAATCTATCCATTACACTAAATATAATGCTAAACCTAATGCTAACGCTAACCATATGGATAAACCTAACCCATCCCTTACCCTAAAACTTAACTGAAACCTAAAATTAACACTATCCATTACCCTAACCCTAAGCCTAACTCTAACACTAATTTAAGCCCTAAACCTAAACTTTAACATAAACCAAATGCTAACCCTGACTCCAACCCTAATAATACCCCCAGCTCTAAACATGATCCTCACAATAAACATAACCCTTACACTAGTCCTACCATAACCTAACCCTAAAACTATCCCTAACCATAACCATAGACCTAACATTACCCTAGCCCTAGACCTAGCCCTAACCTTAACAGAAACCTTAGCCCTAAACCTACCCTTAATCCTAACCCAAATTCTAACCCTAGCCCTAATCTTAATTCTAACCCTCACCATAGCCCTAAAGCTAGCTATAACCCACCCATTCCCCTAAAATTAACCCTAATCCCAATGCTAAATCTAACACTAACCCTACCCCTAGGCCTAAACCTAACACTAACCCTTGCCCTAATCCTAGCCCTAATTTAGCTGGAATCCTAATTCTAACACTAAGCCTAGTCCTAAGCCTAACTCTAAGTCTCGTCCTAGCCATATCCCTAATTCTAACCCTATCCCTTATCATAAACTTAGCCCTAGCCCTAACCCTAGCCCTAAATCTAACCCTAACTCTAAATCTAACCCTAACCCTAAGTGTAAACCTCACCCTAACACTAGCCCTAAACCTAAAACTAAACCAAAATTCAGCCCTAACACTAGCTCTAGCTATAGAACAAAACTGAGCCATAGCCCTAACCCTAACCCTTAGCTTAAACCAAACCCTAACCCTACATCTAGCCATAACTAAGCCCTAATTCAAGTCCTAACCCTAATCCTAAAACTAACCCTGACCCTGACTCTGACCCTAACACTAAACCTAGCTCTAAACATCACTGTAACCCTAAACCTATGCTTTGCATGCTTCAGCGAAGGGCTACATTCACAAGGAACAAAGCAGAGTGTGCTCACAGAGAACTGATTGAGTGTGTGAAGTTTCAAGCAGCTAACACCAACTCTGTTTGTTATCCAGCTCCATTTCCAATTATTCATATAAATCAAGATAATGTGAAACCTTAAAACACAAACTATTCCTGACAGTGAACTTTTAACAGAAAAGGCCCAAACCTGGGGAACATAATAAGGCTAGGTAAAATATGAATCCTGCTTGGTATCAAAGAAATTTGAACAAAACTAACTCTAATCCTAACACTATTTCTAACCCTAGCCCTTAACCTAACCCTCACCCTAAGCTGTTTAGAGAACCTTTGATCATAGTAGTCCCAAATTTGGGGTGCCTAGTATGGCAAGGTAACCAATGATCTAGAAGTCCCAAATGTGGGGAGTCTAGTACAGCAAGCTTAAAGATGAATACTGTACAGTTTTAAAGAAATCTGATAAAATCATTGGGAGACTTATTTCAGTACATGCATATTTCTCTGTTTTCTACTTAAGGGCTCTCGGATACAGTTGCTTTTGCATGCTTCATCTTTGGCCTACCTTCAAAAGAAAGAAACCAGAAAGTGCCACTGAGAACTGATTGTGTGAAGTTTCAAGCACCTCTTTCCAACCCTGTTTGATTTCCAGCTCAATTTTCATTCACATCAATAAGCCATAATGAAGGGAAATCTTAAAACATAATCTGTTCCTGACAGCGAACCATTGAACAGACAAGACTCAAACCTGTGGAGCATAGTAAATCTAAGTAAAATATAAATCCTGCCCAGTACCATAAAAATTTGAAGAAAACTAGGGCCACACGGGCACTCTCAGCACAGACAGAAGGCTCCGCCATGTGGATATTCTCCACGCAGACAGAAGTCTCCGCTGTGCATTCGCTCAAACCTCAGATGGAAGTCTCGGCCTCCTGTGGGCTTGAGACTTAGAGGGAAGACTCATCTGGGCTGGCGCTCTCGGTGCAGAGGGTAGGAAGTACAGAACACAGAGGCTTTGCTTGGGGATCACCAGACCAAGCTATGGACTTGGCACAAGGTCAACCCAGAAACACCCAATTCACCAAACACCCTACACAGGTAACAGATGGAATCCATCTTTCAAAAACTTATTCAACATCTATCAGTGGGCATGGCTACCAGCTCAGTTCTGTGGCTGCTCAGGTACCTGGTTTCCAACTCCCCTACCTCCAGCTGTGATAACCCAAGATTTTTCTCACAAGCTTTTTGTGGGACATAGCTATCAATGTGGAACAGCAACTGTACAGGCACCTGGTTTCCATCTCAGAGACTAAGAATAGGAAGGCTACCAGGAGAAGCTCAGACCCTCTCACACTGGCTACCTCCTTCACCCAGAGCACAGAGACTCTAGCTAGGAATAAACAACTCCAACTACTGCAAGAAAACAAAACAGAGTTCTGAAATACGTTTTTTTTTTCTTTCTTACTTTTCTTTTCTCGCTCTTCTCATCCATTCTCCTCTACCCTTCCCCCTCTTGTCCTCAAAACCTCAACATAAGTGAAACCAAGAACTTTGCATAAAATTGGACTTTAAGAACTGAATCCAGTGCTGGGTTCGATCCTCAGCACCACATACAAATAAAGATGTTCTGTCCTCCGAAAACTAAACAGTATTAAAAAGATTCTCTCTCTCTCTCTCTCTCTCTCTCTCTCTCTCTCTCTCTCAAAAAGAAATAACTGAATCACCAGAATAGTAAAATATATAGGAATTGCATAGGCCCCACCTCACCTCCCTTTATTTTCTCTTATATTCTTTCTCCCTCTCTTTCTTTCTTCCCTTGTCAAATTTTTTCTTCTTTTTTCTTCCTCCCTCTATCCCACTTTCAACCTCTTAATTTTTACTATTTATACATAGGGTAATTTTATGAATACAGATAAAGAATTCGAATTTATACATTCTTCTGTAAATTACCCCTGACTATTCATTACAATTTTCCTCCAATTTGCTAAGATAGATTAATCTCATACCCTCACTCCTTTTCCCGTTAACGTAGCATCAAACCCCTGACCATCTATTCTCTATATACCACCAGAAATGGTATGCCTTTTATGAAACTAATGACTATATTCTAAATAAAAATTGAAGCCAACATCTGTAGACATGGAGTCTAAATATAAATGTATTTATAATTGTTAGGCTACGGCTTTGGGTTAGGTTTAGATTTAGAGTTACGTTTTTAACTATGCTTAGGGCTAGTAGCCTAAGGAGAGGGCAAGGATTAGGACTAGGGTTAGTACTAGGTTTAGGGTTATTGTAAGGGATAGGGTTAAAACTAGTGATAGGGCTATTGTGAGAGTTAGAGTTAGTCTTAGGGCTAGGGTTAGGTTTATGGTTAGGGATAGGGCTAAATTAGGGCTAGGGTTAGTGTTCGGTTGAGGCCTTGGTTTAGTGTTAGGGTTAGGGTTACGTGTAGGTTAAGGGAATGGGTTATAGCTAGGTTGAGGGCTAGGGCGAGGGTTAGTATTAGGGTTAGGGCAAAGGTTAGGGTTATGGCTATGATTAAGGATAGGTTTCTGGCTAGTGTTTGTGTTAGGGTTAGGGTTAGTATTAGGGGTAGGGCTAATGTCAGGTCTAGGGTTACAGTTAGGGATAGATTTAGTGTTAGGTTTATGACTTGGTCCAGTATAAGGGTTAGGTTTAGGGTAAGGGCCAGGTTTAGAGCTAGGGTTACTATTAGGGTCAGGTTCAATGTTAGGGTTTGTGTTAGGTTAGGGTTTAGGTTCAGTGCTCGAATTAGCATTAGGTTTAGGGTTAGGGTAATGACAGTGTTAGGTTTAGGGTTTAGATGTGATTTAGTGTAATGGATAGGGTTAGGTTTAGGCATAGTTTTAGCATAAGTGTTAGAGTTTTCATTAGGGTAATGGATAGGTTTAGACCTAAGATTAGTTCTAGGTTTATGTATAGGATTAGGGATTTTTGGGGTTAGGTTTACAATTAAGTTTAGGGTTAAATCTAGGTTTAGGACTCGGATTAAGGCTTGGTTTTGGGTTAGGGTAGCGCTGGGGTTAAGGCTTTGGATAATGTATGAAGTAGGGTTATGATTAGCACAAGTTATAGACTTAGGGTAAGGGCTAGGTGTAATGTTAGGGTTAGGGTTATGGTTATGATGATGTTTAGAGCTAGGGTTAGTTTTAGGGTCAGAGTCAGGGTCCAGATTAGTTTTCAGATTATAGTTAGGACTAGAATTAGAGATAGGGTTAGGACTAGGTGTAAGGTTAGGGTTGGTTTAAGTTAAGAATTAGTGTTAGGGCTATGACTCGGTTTTGTTTTAGGGCTAGGGTAGGATTAAGGCTAGTTTTAGATTACTGTTAGAATTTGGTCTAGGTGTTAGTGTGAGTTTTAGGCTTAGGTATAAGTTTAGATTTAGAGTTAGGTTTAGGTCTAGGGTTTGAGCTACAGCTAAGGATAGGGGTAGAGTTAGGGCTAAGTTTAGGGCTAGGTTTATGGGATGGTAGGGGATAGGATTAGAAATTGGTATAGGGCTAGGGTGAGAGAGTTAGTCTTAGGGCAAGGGTTAGAGTTAGGGTTAGGGATAGGTCTAAATTAGGCATGGGATTAGGGCTAGTGTTAATGTTAGGGTCAGTTTTAGGTTTAGGGCTACTGTTAGTGTTAGGTTTAGGTTTAAGTTTAGGTTTAGTGTAAGGGATGTGATTATAGCTAGTTTTAGGGCTAAGGTGAAGGTAAGAATTAGGGATAGAGTTAGGGTTAGGTTTATGATTAAGACGAGGATTATGGCTAGGATGAGGGCTTAGGTTTGTATTAGTGTTAGGACTAGGATTAGAGTTAGGGCTAATGTCAGGTCTAGGGTTACAGTTAAGGATAGTTTTAGGATTAGGTTTATAGCTATGTCTCTTGTAAGGGTTAGGTTTATGGTTAGGGTCAGGTTGAAAGCTAGTTGTATTATTAGGTTTAGGCTCAGGTTTAAAAGGTTTTTGTTAGGTTAAGATTTAGGTTTAGGTCTTGATTTAGCATTATTTTTTTAAGGAAAGGGTGACAATAGTTTTAGGTTTAGGGTTAAGGTTAAGTGTGGGATAATGGATAGGGTTAGGGTTAGGGATAAGATTAGGGTTTGGCCAAGGGTTAACATAAAGGTTAGTGTTATTATTAGGGTAATAGATAGGTTAGAGATAGGTTTTAGGCTAGGGTTATGCTAAGATTAGGTCTAAGGTGAGGTTTAGGATTAAGGTTAAGTGTATGGTTAGGATTAGGATTAGCATTAGGGTTAAAGCTAGGGTAGGGCTTGATTTAGGGATAGGTTTTGTGATAGGTTAGGGCTAAAGCTAGGGTAAGAACTTGTTATGAATCAGGCTAGTTTTAAGTTTAATATTATGGCTAGGTATAATTTTAGGGCTGGTTTGGGGTTAGGTTGATGTTTATGCTAGTGTTATGCTTAGGGTTAGGGTTAGTGTTATGCTTAGGGTTAGAGTTAGGGTTTGTTTTATGGTTAAGGTTAGGGTTACGTTTAGGGTTAGGGTTAGGGTTAGGCTTATGTTTAGGTTTAACCCTAAACCTAAAACTAACCCTAAACCGAATCATATATTTAGGGATGTGGTTAGGTAAAAGTTAGGGTTAGGGTTAAGTTTCTGGTTAGGTTTAGGTTAGTTTTAGTGTTAGGGTTAGGGTTAGGTTATGGTCTTAGTGTTAAGTTTAAAGTTAGGGTTTGTGTTATGGTTAGGGTAGGGTTAGGGTTTGTGTTAATGTTAGGGGTAGGGTTTGGGTTAGGTTACGGTTACGGTTAGGATTAGGGTAAATTTATTGTTAGGGTTAGGGTTCGGATTAGTGATAATGTTAGGGTTATGTTTAGTGTTAGGGTTAGGGTTAGGTTAGAGTTAATGTTAGTGTTAGTGTTAGGGTTAGGGTTAGTGTTAGGTTTATTGTTATGGTTAGGCTTAGAGTTGGTGATAGTTTTAGGGTTAGGGTTAGGGTTAAAGATAGGTTTAGAATTAGGGTTCAATAAGGGTTAGGGTCAATTTTAGGTTAGGTTTAGGGTTATGGTTTCCAATAGGGTTTTTGTTATGGTTAGGATTACGGTTAAGGTTAGGGTCAAGTTTAGGGTTAAGATTAGATTTAGGGTTAGGGTTAGGGTTAGTGTTAGGGTTACAGATAGGGTTAGGATTAGTGCTAGATTAGGGTTAGGTTTAGGGTTAGGGTTAGAGTTATGGTTAGGGTTAAGATTAGGTTAGAAAATATTTTTTGGATTAGGGTTAGAGTTAGGTTTATGATTAGTGTTAGGGTTAGGATTATGGTTAGGGTTACGGTTAGGTATAGTGTTATTTTCATGGTTAGGTTTAGGTTTGGTTTTAGGGTTAGGGTTAGTTTTAGGGTTAGTGTTAAGTAAAGTATGGGTTAGTGTTAGGGTTAGTGTTTTGGTTAGTGTTACGGTTAGAGTTTGTGTTAAGTTTATGGTTAGGTTTAGGGTTATGGTTATGGTTATGTTTAAGTTTAGGGATAGAGTTGAAAACTGTGTTAGTGTTAGGTTAGGGTTAGATTTAGGGTTAGTGTTAGTGTTAGGGTTTGTGTTAGTGTTACTGTTAGGATTAGTGTTAGGGAAACAGGATTAGGGTTAGGGTTAGGTTTAGTGTTAGGTGTAGGGTTAGGTTTACAGTTAGTTAAAGGGTTAAGTTTAGGGTTAGTGTTAGGGTTAGGTTTATTTTATGTTAGAGTTAATGTTAGGGTTAGGGTTAGGTTTCGTGTTTGGGTTAGGGTTAGGGTTAGTATAAGGTTTAGTGTTAGGTTTAGGTTTAGGTATAGTATTAGGTTTAGGGTTGGTTTAGTGTTAGTATTAGGGCTAGGGTTAGGTTTAGATTTATTTTTAGGGTTAGGGTTAGTGTTAGGTTTAGTGTTAGGGTTTATCTAAGTGTTAGGGTTAGGCTTCAGGTTAGGGTTATTGTTAGTGTTAGTGTTAGGGTTAGGGTTAGGAATATTGTTAGGGTTAGGGATAGTTTTAGGGTTAGTGTTAGGGTTAGAGTTAGGGTTAATATTATGACTAGGGTTAGCATTAGAGTTAGGGTTAGTGTTATAGCTATTGTTAGGATAACTGTTAGGGTTAGGGTAAGGTTTAGGGTTAATGTTAGGATTAGAGTTAGGGTTATGGATATAGTTAGTTTTTCAGTTAGGTGTAGGTTTAAGGTGAGTGTTAGGTTTAGTGTTAGGGTTCAGGTTATAGTGTGAGTTAGGGTTAGGTTTTCTGTTAGGGTTAGTGTTAGGGTATTGGTTAGGATTATGTTTATGTTTAGGTTTAGGGTTAGAGTTAGGGTTAGGTGTAGGGTTAGGGTTAGGGTTAGTAATAGAGTTAGGTTTAGGTTTAGGCTTAGGGTTAATGTTAAGTTTACAGTTAGGTATAGATTTAGGTTTAGGGTTAGTGTTACTATTAGGGTTAAGCTTAGGTTTAAAATTAGTGTTTCAGTTAGAGTTAAAGTTAGGTTTATGTTTAGTGTTAGGGTTAGTGTTAGATTAGGTTTAGATTTAGGCTGAGGGTTAGGATTACTGTTAGTGTTAGGGTTATGTTTAGGGCTTGAGGTAGGTTTAGGTTTAGGGTAACGGTTATGGTTATTATTAGGTTTAGGGTTAGGGTTAGTATTAGGGTTAAAGTAGGGGTTAGGTTTAATATTTGGTTTAGGTTTAGGGTTAGGGTTTGTGTTAGGTTTACACTTACAGTTAATGTTAGTGTTAGTTATAGGGTTAGGGTTATGGTAAGGATTAGGGTTAGGGTTGGGGTCAAGGATAGTGTTAGTGTCAGGGTTTGGGTTAGGGTTAGTGTTTGTGTTAGTGTTAGTGTTAGTTTTAGGTTTAGTGTTAGTTTAACTGTTAGGATTAGGGTTAGGTTTAGGGTTAGGGTTAGTTTTAAGATTAGGGTTAAATTTAGGTTTAGGGTTAGTGTGAGGTGTAGTGTTAGGGTTAGGGTTAGGGTTAGTTTTAGAGTTATGTGTAGATTTGAGGTTAGTATTATAGTTAGTGTTAGGGATTGGGTTATGGTTTGTGTTAGGGTTAGGATTTGTGTTAGCCTTAGGGTTAGGGTTAGTGTTAGGGTTAGGTTTAAGTTTATTGTTATGGTTAGGGTAAGGGTTAGGGTGAGATTTAGGGTTAGTGTTAGGATTAGGGTTAGGTTTAGGGTTAGTGTTAGGTTAAGTGTTAGGGTTATGTTTGGTTTAGGGTTAGTGTTAGGTTTAGGTTTAGGGTTAGGGTTAAGTTTGGGTTTAGTGTTATGTTTAGGGTTAGTGTTAGGATAAGTGTTACTGTAAGGGTTATGGTTAGGTTTAAGGTTATTTTTAGAAATAGGGTTATGGTTTGAGTTAGGTTTAGGGTTAGTGTTAGGGTTAGAGTTAGGGTTCATGTTATGGTTAGTGTTAGGGTTTGGGTTAGGGTTAGTGTTAGGTTTAGGGTTAGGGTTAGTGGTAGGTTTAGGTTTAGGTTTAAAATTTGGGTTAGGATTAATGTTAGGGTAAGTGTGAGGTTAGGGTTAGTGTTAGGGTTAGTGTCAGTTTTAGAATTAGGTGTAAGTTTAAGGTTAGTGTTAAGGTTAGTGTTAGGGTTCAGGTTATGGTTGGTGTTAGGTTTATGGTAAGGGTTAGGAATTGTGTTAGGGTTAGTGTTAGAGTAAGGGTTAGGGTTAGGGTTACTGTTAAGATTAAAGTTAGATTTAGGGTTAGGTTTATCATTAGGGTTCTTGTTAGGGTTAGTGTTAGGTTTAGGGGTAGGGTTAGGGTTAGGCTTAGTTATAGGGTTAGGAATTGGGTTAGGCTTAGTGTTAGTTTTAGGGTTAGGGTTAGTGTCTCTGTTTGTGTTAGGGATAGGGTTAGGGTTAGGGTTAGTAGTACAGTTAAAATTAGGGTAAGGTTAGGGTTAGGGTTATGGTGTGGGTTATGGTTTGTGTTAAGGTTAGGTTTAGGTTTTGGTTTAGGACTACATTTAGGGTTAGGAGTAGGGATAGGGTTATGATTTGGTTTAGGTTTAGTGTTAGGTTTAGTGTTAGGTTTAGAATTAGGGTTCTGTTTATGGTTAGGGTTAGGTTTAGCATTAGGTCTAGGTTTAGGTTTAGGGTTAGGGTTAGGGTTAGGGTTAGGATAAGGTTAGGGCTAGGTTTACAGTTAGAGTTACATTTAGGTTTAGGGTTAGCATTTGTGTTAGGCTTAGGGTTGCGTTTAGTGTAATCATTAGGGTTACAGTTAGGATTATGGTTAGGTTTCAGAATAATGTTAGTGTTAAGGTTTGTGCTAGAGTTAGTGTTAGGGATAGTGTTACGGTAAGGGTTTGGGTTAGAGTTAGGGTTAGAGTTAGGGTTAGGTTTAGCTTTAGTGTTAGTGTTAGGCTGAGGTTTTGTGTTAGGTTTAGGGTTAGGGTTGTGGTTAGGGTTAGTGTTAGGTTTAGGTTTAGAGTTAGGTGTGGTTTAGGGTTCGGGTTATGTTAGAGTCAGGGTTATGGTTTAGGTTAGGGTTTGTGTTAAGGTTAGTATTAGAGTTAGTGTTAGGGTTAGTGTTAGGGTTAGTGTTAGTTATAGGGGTAGGGTTCATGTTATGGTTAGTGTTAGGGTTAGGGTTAGAGTTAGGGTTTGTGTTAGTGATATGGTTACTGTTAGGTTTAGGGTTAAGGTTAGAGTTAGGGTTAGGGTTAGGGTTAGTGTTAGGGTTAGGGTAAGGGTTAGGTTTAGGATTAGGGTTAGGTTTAGTGTTAGGGTATGTATTGTGTTTAGGGTTCGGTTTAGGGTTAGTGTTAGGATTAGGGTTAGGGTTAGGCTTAGGATTGGGGTTAGGTTTAGTATTAGAGTAACTGTTATGGTTAGGTTTATGTTTTGTGTTAGGGTTATCGTTAGGGTTATCTTTAGAATTAGGTATAGGTTTCAGGTTAGTGTTAGGGTTAGTGTTGGGTTTCAGGTTATGTTTTGTGTTAGGGTTACGGTCAGGGTTAGTGATTGTGGTAGGGTTAGGGTTAGAGTTAGGGTTATGATTAGCATTAGGTTTAGTGTTAGTGTTAATGTTAGGTTTAGGGTTAGAGTTCTGATTAGGCTTAGTGATATTTTAGGTTTGAAGTTAGGCTTAGTGTCAGTGTTAGGTTTACAGTTAGTGTCACTCTTTGTGTTAGGGATAGGGTTAGAGTTAGGTTTAGGGCTACAGTAGGGATTAGGTTTTTGTTAAAGTTAGGGTTATGGTGTGGGTTACAGTTTATGATAGGGTTAGTTTTAGGGTTAGGTTTAGGGCTAAATTTAGGGTTATGGTTAGGGATAGGGTTACATTTAGGTTTAGGTTTAGTGTTAGGTTAAGTATCAAGTTTAGTTTTAGGGTTCTGTTTATGGTTAGGGTTAGATTTAGCATTCTGTCTAGGTTTAGGGTTAGGTTTAGTGTTAGGGTAAGAGTTAGCATTAGGTTTAGGGTTTGGGTTAGTGTTAGGTTTAGTGTAAGGGTTGGGGACAGGGTTAGGGTAAGTGTTAGGGTAAGGGTTAGGTTCCGGGTTAGCATTAAGGTTAGTTTTAGTGTTAGTGTTGGGTTTATGTTTAGGGTTAGTGTTAGAGTTAGGGTTATGGTTTGTAAGGGTTATGTTTAAGGTTAGGGTTAGTGTTAGGGTAAGGGTTATGGTTTGTGTTAGGATTAGTGTTATGGATAGGTTTTTCATTAGATTTAGGGTTAGCGTTAGAGTTAATGTTAGGATTATGGATAGAGTTAGGTTTAGGGTTAGGTTCAGGGTTAGTTTTAGGGTTACAGATAGGGTTAGGGTTAGTTTTAGTGTTAGGGTTTTTGTTAGGGTTACATTTAGTGTTAGGGTTTTGGTTAGGTTTAGGTTTAGGTAAGTGTTAGGGTTAGGGCTAGTGAGAGGTTATGGTTAGGTAAGGGTTAGTGTTAGGGTTATGGTTAGGGTTACTGCTATGGTTAGGTTTAGGGTTAGGGTTAGGTAAGTGTTAGGGTTAAACTTAGGGTTAGAGTTAGGGTTAAGTTTATGTTTGAGGTTAGTGTTAGGATTATGGTTTGTTTTAGTGTTAGGGTTACTGTTCAGGTTATGTTTAGGGTTACTGTACGATTTGGTTTAGGTTAGGGTTAGGGTTACTGTTAGAGTTATCTTTAGGGTTACTGTTACAGTTAGGTTTAGTGTTAGGATTTGTGTTAGGCTTAGGGTTAGGGTTAGTGTAATCGTTAGAGTTATGGTTAGGATTAGGGTTAGCGATCGGATTAGTGTTAGCTTTAGGATTTCTGTTATAGTTATTTTAAGGGATATTGTTAGGGTTAGGGTTAGTGTTAGGGGTAGGGTTTGGGTTAGGTTTAGCTTTAGTGTTAGTGTTAGGCTGAGGTTTTGTGTTAGGTTTAGGGTTAGGGTTGTGGTTAGGGTTAGTGTTAGGTTTAGGTTTAGAGTTAGGTGTGGTTTAGGGTTCGGGTTATGTTAGAGTCAGGGTTATGGTTTAGGTTAGGGTTTGTGTTAAGGTTAGTATTAGAGTTAGTGTTAGGGTTAGTGTTAGGGTTAGTGTTAGGGTTAGTGTTAGTTATAGGGGTAGGGTTCATGTTATGGTTAGTGTTAAGTTTAGGGTTAGAGTTAGGGTAAGTTTTAGGATAGGGTTAGGGTTAGGTTTAGGGTTAGGGTAAAGGTTAGGGTTAGGGTTAGTGTTAGTGTAAGGGTTATGGTTAGCTTTAGGCTTAGGGTTAGGTTTAGAGTTAGGGTAAGTGTTATGGTTATGGTTAGGGTTACAGTTAGTGCTCGGGTTAGGATTAAGTTTAGGGTAAGTTTTAGGGTTAGAGTTAGGTTTAGTCTTATGTTGAGGTTTAGTGTTAGGGTTAGGGTTAGGGTTAGGGTTAGTGTTAGGGTTAGGTTAGAGTTAGTTTTAGGCTTAGTGTTAGGGTTTGTGTTAGTGTTAGGGTTAGTATTAGGGATAGTGTAAGAGTTCGGATTAGCGTTTTGTTTAGGGTTAGGGTTAAGGTTAGTGTTAGTGTTAGTGTTAGGGATAGGGTAGGATTAGTGTTAGGGTTAGGGTAGGTTTAGAGTTATGGTAACGGTTAGGTTTAGGGTTAGTATTAGGGTTAGGGATAGGTTTAGGGTTAGTGTTAGGGTTATAGTTAGGTTTTGTGTTAGGGTTAGGCGTAGGGTGAGCTTTAGTGTTAGGCTTAGGGTGAGTGTTAAGAATAGGGTTAGTTTTAGTGTTTGGTTTAGGGTTAGGGTTAGTGTTATATATATCATTAGGTTTAGGTCTAGTTTTAGCTTTTGTTTTATGTTTTGTGTTTGGATACGTGTTAGGGTTAGGTAAGTGTTAGGGTTAGTGTTGGGTTAGGTTTACGGTTATGGTTTGGGTTTATGGTTTGTGTTAGGTTTAGGGTTACAGTTATTGTTAGAGTTAGGTGTAGGTTTAGGGTTAGAGTTAGGGTTAGTGTTAGGGTTTGGTTTAGAATTAGTGTTAGGGTTAGCGTTAGGGTTAGGGTGAGGGTTAGGGTAAGCTCTAGGGTTAGTGTTTGGGTTAGAGTTAGTGTTAGGTTTAGGGTTAAGATTAGAGTAAGTGCTCAGGTTAGTGTTAGGTCTAGGTTAAAATTTAGGGTTAGGGTTAGGCTTAAGTTAATGGTTACTTATAGTCTTAGGCTTAGAATTAGGATGAGTGTTAGGGTAAGGGTTAGAGTTAGGTTTAGGTTTAGGGATAGTTTTAGTGTTTGGGATATGGTGAGTGTTTGGGTTATGGATAGTGTTATGGTGAAGGGTCGGTTTAGAATTAGTGTTAGGCTTAGTTTTAGGGTTAGTGTTATGGTTAGGGCTAGGGTTAGGGTTAGGTTTAGAGTTAGTGTTAGGGAGAGGGTTAGTGTTAGGATAGTGTTAGTGTTAGGGTTAGTGTTAAATTTACGTTTAGCTTTAGGGTTAGGATCAGTGTTACTGTTAGGTTATGTTAGGGTTAGGGTTAGTGTTCATGTTCGGTTTAGGGTTACATTTAGGGTTAGTGATTGGTTTAGGGTTATGTTTAGGGTTAGTGTTGATAGGGTTAGGGTTGGGGTTAGGGTTAGTGTTCGGTTAGTATTAGAATTAGAGTTAAGTTTAGTGTTAGTGTTATGGATAGGGTTAAGGTTAGTGTTAGGGTTAGAATTCGGTGTAGGGTTAGTGTTAGTGTTAGTGTTAAAGTTTGTGTTAGGGTGAGTGTTAGGGTTAGGGTTAGGATTATGCTTATGGTTAGGATTCAGGTTAGGGTTAGGTTTAGGGTTAGGTTTAAGTTAGGGTTAGTGTTAAGGTTTGTGTTAGGGTTAGATTTAAAGTTAGGTTTAGAGATAAGTTTATTTTTAGGGTTATCATTAGATTTAGGTTAAGGTTAGTTATATGATTAGTGTTACGGTTAGAGTTAGGGTAATGTTTAGGTTAGGTTTAGAGTTAGGGTTAGGTTAGTGTTAGGTTTATTGTTAGTGTTAGTGTATCTGTTAGGGTTATGGTTAGGTTAGGTTTAGGGTTAGGGTTAGGGCTAGTGTTAGGGTTAGGTTTAGGGTTAGGGTTTGTGTTAGGTTTAGTGTTATGATTAGGGTTGGGTTTTGTGTTCAGGTTAGGTATAGGATTAGGTTTACAGTTAGGATTAGTGTTAGAGTTAGTGTTAGGGTTAGTGTTAGGGATAGGGTAAGTGTAAGGCTTAGTGATACTGCTTATGTTAGGGATAGATTTAGGGTTAGGGTTAGGGTTTGGGTTATGTTTTGTGTTACAGTTAGGGTTAGGCTTATTTTTAGAGTTAGTGAAAGTGTTAGTGTTAGGGTTGGGATTAGTGTTAGGGTTAGTATTAGGGTTCAGGTTAGGTTTAGGTTTAGTGTTAGGGTTAGAATTAGGTTTAGGATTACTGATAGGGTTAGGGTTATGGTTAGTGTTAGGGTTACGATTAGGATTCATGTTAGAGTTACGGTTAGGGTTAGGGTTAGGTTTCGTGTTAGGCATATGTTTAGGGTTACTGTTAGGTTTAGGTTTAGGGTTAGGGTTATGGTTAGTGTTATGGTTAGGATTAGGTTTGGGATTAATATTTGCATTAGGATTAGTGTTTGGTTTAGTGTTAGTTTTAGAGTTAAGGTAGGGATAGGGTGAGGTTTAGGGTTTGTATTAGCGTTTTGGTTAGGGTTAGGTTTAGTGTTAGGGTTAGAGGTAGGGTTAGTGTTTGGATAGGGTTAGGGTAGGGTTAGTGTTAGGGTTAAAGTTAGGGTTGGGGTTAGGGTTAGGGTTAAGTTTTGGGTTAGGTTTTGTGTAGGGTTAGGGTAGGGTTAGGTTACTTTTTGGATTAGGGTTAGGCTTGGTATTTGGTTTAGTATTAGGGTAATTGTTAGGGTTATTGTTAGGGTTAGGGTTAGAATTTTTGCTTTGGTACGATTGTTGGTAGGCTTAGGTTTAGGGTTCGTGATAGGGTTAGGTTTATGTTTATGGTTAGGGTGATTGTTAGGGTTAGGTTTACAGATATTGTTAAGGTTAGCGATAGGTTTAGGGTTAGGGTTAATGTTAGGGTTAGTGTTAGGTTTAGGTTTAGTGTTATGTTTAGAGTTAGGGTTAGGTTAGGGTTATTGATAGTGTTAGTTTTAGAGTAAGGGTTAGGTTTAGGGTAAGGGTTCTGGTTTAGTTTAGGTGTAGTTTTAGAATTAGGATTAGAGTTAGAGTTGGGGTAGTTTTAGTGTTAGTGTTACGGTTTGTGTTATGGACAGGGTTAGGGTTAGGGTTTCAGTTAAGATTACTGTTAGTTTAGTGTTAGGGTTAGGGTTTGGGTTAGTGTTAATGTTAGGGTTAGGATTAGTGTTTCATTTAGCCTTAGGGTTAGGGTTAATATTAGTGTTAGGGTTAGGGTTAGTATTAGGTTTAGGTTTAAGGTTAGTTTTAGTGACAGGGTTAGTGTTAGGCGTAGGATTAGGGTTAGTGGTAGGGTTATGGTTAGTCTTAGGGTTAGGGTTATTGTAGGTTTATGTTTAAGGTTTGGTTAGTGAGAGAATTAGGGTTAGGGTTTGGGTTAGGTTTCATGTTAGGTTTACAATTAGGTTTAGTGTTAGGGTTAGGGTTAGGATTATGTTTAGGGCTAGTGTTAGGATTCGGGTTAGGGTTAGGATTAGTGTTAGTAATAGGGTTAGGGTTAGGGTTAGTGTTAGGATTAGGGTTAGGGTTACTGCTACTGTTAGTGTTAGCGTTATGGTTAGGGTTAGGTTTAGTGTTAGGGTTAGGATTAGGATTAGGGTTAGTGTTAGGGTTAGAGTTAGAGTTAGGTTTAGTGTCAGGGTTCATGTTAGGGTTAGGTTTAGGGTGAGTGTTAGGGCTCAGGTTAGTATTAGGTTTAGGGTTAGTTTTACTGTTTGGGATAAGGTTAGACTTGAGTTTATAGATAGTGTTAGGGTTAGGGATAGATTTAGGGTTAGTGTTAGCCTTCGGTTTAGGATTAATGTTACAGTTAGGGTTAGTGTTAGTTTTAGGGTTAGTGTTAGGGTTATGGTTGGGATAGGGTTAGGGTTAGGATAAGGGTTAATGTTAGATTTAGTGTTAAGTTTTCGTTTAGGTTTTGGGTTACAGTTAGTTTTACTTTTAGGTTGGAGTTAGGGTTAGGTTAGGATAGTGTTAGCGTTGGGGTTAGGGTTGGGGTTAATGATTGGTTTAGGGTTATGTTTAGGGTTAATGTTAGTGATAGGGTTAGGGTTGGGGTTAGGGTTACTGTTCGGGTAAAGGCTAGGGTTAGTGTTAGTGTTAGGAATAGGATTAAGTTTAGTGTTAGGGTTAGTGTTAGGGTTAGTTTTAGAATTAGTGTTAGCGTTAGAGTTAGGATTAGAGTTAAGTTTAGGGTAAGTTATAGGGTTAGTGTAAGGTTTACAGTTAGTTTTAGAATTAGTGTTAGGTTTAGGGTTGGGGCTTGGGTTAGGGTTAGGTTTAAGGTAAGATTTAGGTTTAGGGTTAGGGTTAATTTTAAGTTTAGGTTTAATGTCAAGGTTTGGGTTAGGGTTAGGGTTAGGGTTAGTGTTAGAGTTAGGTTAGTGTGAGTTTTAGGCTTATTGTTAGGGTTTGTATTAAGGTTAGGGTTAGTATTTGGGTTAGGGTTACAGTTTGCATTAGGGTTAGGTTTAGGGTTAGGGTTAGGGTTAGTGTTAGGGTTAGTTTTAGAATTAGGTTACGGTTAGAGTTATGGTAAGGTTTAGGTTTAGGGTTATTGTTAAGTTTACTGATACAGTTAGGTTGTGTTATTTTTCGGATTAGGATTTGTGTTAGGTTTAGGGTTAGAGTTTGTTTTAGGGTTAGATCTAGGTTTAGGGTTAGGTTGGTTTAGTTTTAGCGTTTGGGTTAGGGTTAGAGTAAGGTTTATGGATAGTGTTAGGTTAGGTATAGGTTTATGTTAGTGTTAGGCTTAGGGTTAATGTTAGTGTTATAGTTAGGGTTAGGTTTAGGTTTAGGATTAATGTTAAATTTAGGATTAGGGATAGGATTAGTTTTAGGGTAAGGGTTAGGGTTAGGGTTAAAGTTAAGTTTACATATATTTTTAAGGTTAGGGTTAGATTTGCTGTTACATTAGGGTTAGGTTTAATGTTAGTGGTAGTGTTCAGGTAAGGGTTAGGGTTAGGGTTAGTCATAAGTTTAGGATTATGTTTAGGGTTAGTTTTAGTGATAAAGTTAGGGTTGGGCTTAGGTATAGTGTTAGGGTTAGGGTTAGGATTAGTGTTAAGTTTAGTGTTAGTGTTAGGGATAGGGTTAAGTTTAGTGTTTGGGTTAGTGTTAAGGTTAGGTTTAGGGTTAGGGTTAATTTTAGGGTTAGGATTAGGCTTAGGTAAGGATTAGGGTAAGTGTTAGGGTTAGGTTTATGTTTACGAATAGAGTTATTATTAGGGTTAGGGTTAGTGTTAGTGTTATAGTTAGGGTTATCTTTAAATTTAGGGATAAGTTTAGTTATAGGGTTAGTGTTAGTGTTATGGTTAGGGTAAGGATTAGGTTAGGTTCAGGGTTAGGTTTAGGTTAGGGTTCGGGTTATGGTTAGCTTAAGGGTTTGTGTTAGTGTTAGGGTTAGGTTTAGGGTTGGTTTTTGGGTTAGGGTTAGGGTTAGGGTTCGGGTTTCTGTTAGGGTTAGAGTTTGTGTTACGTTTAGGCATAGGGTTAAGGTTATGGTTAGGATTAAGGGTAGAGTTAGTGTTAGCATTAGGGTTAATGTTAGGGTTAGGGTTGGTGTTTTTGGTAGGGTTTGGATAAGTGTTAATGGTAAGGTTAGGGATAGGTTTAGGTTTAGTGTTATAGTTACCTTTAGGGTTTAGGGTAGGGTTAGGTTTAGGGATGGGAGTAGGATTAAGGTTAGGATTAGCATTAGCATTTGGGTTAGGGCTAGGATTAGTGTTAGGGTTAGGTTTTGGGTTAGTCTTGGGGTTAGCATTATAGTTAGGTTCAGATTTAGTGTTAGGGTTAAATAATGATAAGTGTTTTTGTTAGGTTTGGGGTTAGGGTTAGTGTTATTTTTAGGGTTAGTTTTAGGTTAGGTTTAGGTTTATTGTTAGGATTAGTGTTAGGGTTAGGGTTATGGTTAGGGTTAGTGACAGGGTTAGGGTTCATTTTAGAGTTATGGTTAGGGTTAGTGTTAGGTTCAGTGTTAGTATTAGAGTTAGGATTAGGGATAAGAAGAGGTTTAGGTTTAGTATTAGCATTTGGGTTAGAGTTAGGTTTAGGGTTAGGGTTAGGTTTAGTTTTAGGTTTAGGATTAGGGTTAGGGTTAGTGTTAGGGTTAAAGGTAGGGTTAGGGTTAAGGTTAGTGTTAGGGTTAAGATTACGGTTAGTATTTGTGTAAAGGTTAGGTTTAGGTTTAGGGTTAAAGTTTGGTTTATCGTTAGGGTTGATATTTGGGCATATATTAGGGTAATGTTTAGGGTTAGTGTTAGGGTTAGTGTTAGTGTTAGGGTTAGAATTTGGGATAGGTTTAGGGTTAGTGGTAGGGTTAGAGTTAGGTTTAGTGTTAGGTTTAGGGTTAGTGTTTGTGTTAGAGTTACGGTTGGGGAAGGCTTAGATTTTGTGGGGGTTTTTAGGGTTAGAGTTAGGATTAGGGTTACAATGAGGATTAGGTTTAGGCTTAGGTTTAGTGTTATTATTAGGGTTAGCGTTAGGGTTAGGTTTAGGGTTAGTTTTAGGGTTACTGTTATGCCTAGGGTTAGATTTGGTGTTAGCATTAGTGTTGTTGTTAAGGTTAAAGTTAGGTTTAGTGTTCAGGTTAGATTAAGTTTTAGTGTTAGGGTAAGGTTTATGGTTAGCTTAGCTTAAGGTTTAGGGTTAGGGTTAGGCTTTTGGTTAATGTTAGGGTTAGGGTTATGGTTAGTGTTATGGTTACTGTTAGGTTTAGGACTAATATTATGGATGTGGTTAGTGTAGGGTTAGGGTTAGGTTTAGGGATAGCATTAGTGTTAGGTTTAGGATTAGGGTTAGTGTTAGATTTAGGATTATGGTCAGTGTTAGGTTTAGGGTTACGTTTAGGTTTAGGGGTAGATTTAGGCTTAGGAATAGGTTTAGGGTAAGTGTTAGGTTTAGGGTTAATTTTAGGGTTAGAGTTATGGATAGGGAAATGGATAGTTTTAGGGTTAGTGTTAGAGTTAGAGATAGGGTAAGGGTTAGTGTTCAGGTTTGTGTTAAGGTAAGGGTTAGGGTTAGCATTAGGGTAAGGTTTAGGGTTAGTTTAAAGTTAGGTTCAGGTTTAGTGTTAGTGTTTTTTTAGGGTTTATGTTAGGATTAGGGTTAGTTTTTGTGTTAGGAGTAGGGTTCGGGTTAGGAGTTGTGCTAGGGTTAGGTTTAGGGTTAGGATTAGATTTACTGATAGTATTAGGGTTAGAGTTAAGGATAGGTTTAGGGTTAGGTTATGGTTACGGTTATGGTTACTTTTAGTTTTCGGTTTAGGTTTAGGATTAAGTTTAGGATTTCAGTTAGGGTTATTGTTAATGTTTGGGTTAAGGTTAGTGTTAGGTTTAGGGTTATATTTATGGTTAGGGTCAGTGATACGTTTTGTTTGGAGTTAGATTAGTGCTAGTTTTAGGGTTAGGGTTAGTGTTAGAGTTATTGTAAGGGTTAGGGTTAGGGTTATTGTTAGGGTTTGGGTTATGTTTAGAATTATGGTTTGGGTAATGGTTTGTCTTATGTTTAGGGTTAGTGTTAAGGTTAGGATTAAATTTAGTGTTAGTTTTAGTGTTTGGGTCTGTGTTAGGGTTAGAATTAGGGTTAGTGTTACTTTAGGGTCACAGTTATAATTAGGGTTAGTGTTAGGATTAGTGTTAGGATTAGTGTTAGTGTTAGTGTTTCTGTTAGGTTTAGTGTTAGTGTTAGATTTAGGGTTTTTGTTAGGGTTAGTGTTAGTTTTAGGTTTAGGGTTAGGACTAGGGTTAGTGCTTGTGTTAGAGTTAGTTTTAGGTTCAGGACTAGTATTAGGTATGTTGTTAGTGTAGGGTTAGTGTTTGGTTTAGGGTTAGTGTTAGAGTTAGGGATTCGGTTCATCATAGGGTTAGGGTAAGGATTGGAGTTAGTGTTAGGTTGAGATTTAGGGTTAGTGTTAGGTTTAGGTTCAGGGTTAGGTTTAGGAATAGGTTTAGGGTAAGTGTTAGGGTTAGGGTTAGGTTTAGGATTAGTTTTACAGATAGGGAAAGGGATAGGGTTAGATTTATTGTTAGAGTTAGTGTTATGGTTAGGGTTAGTGTTAGGGTTAGTGTTAGATAAGGGTTAGAATTAGAATTAGGATAAGCGATAAAGTTAGTTTAAGAGTTAGGTTAAAGTTTAGGGTTAGGGTTTCTTTAAGGGTTTGTATTAGGTTTAGGGTTAAGGTTTGTGTTAGAAATAGGGTTCAGTTTAGTGGTTGTGTTAGGGTTAGGTTTAGGTTTAGAGTTACTGATAGGATTAGGGTTAGAGTTAGGGTTAGGGTTAGGTTTAGGGTAAGTGGTAAGGTTATGGGGTTAGGGTTACTGTTAATGTTAAGTTTAGGTTTAGGGTTAGGTTAGGGTTTGTGTTAGGGTTATTGTTAATGTTATTGTTAGTGTTAGTGTTAGGTTTAGTGTTATATTTACGGTTAGGTTCAGTGATAGGGTTCAGTTTTGAGTTAGGGTTAGTGTTAGGGTTAGGGTTATGGTTAGTGTTAGTGATAGGGTTTGGGTTATGTTTAGGGTTTTTTAGGGTTAGGTTAAGTTTAGAGTTATTGTTTGGGTTATGGTTTGTCTTAGGTTTAGAGTTAGTATTAGCATTAGGGTTAGAGTTAGGATTAGGTTTAGTGTTATATTTAGGGTTAGGGTTTGTGTTAGGGTTAGGGTTAGGTCAGGGTTGGTATTATGGTTAGGATTAACTTTAGTGTTAGGGTTAGGGTTAGGGTTAAGGTAACAGTTAGGGTCTGTTATATTTGTGTTAGGGTTAGGCTTAATTTTAGGGTTGGTGTAGGGTTTAGTGTAAGTGTTAGGGTTAGAATTATGGTTAGTTTTAGAGTTAGTGTTAGGGTTAGCCTAAGGGTTTGAATTAGGATTCAGGTTAGTGTTAGGTTTAGTGTTAGGTTTAGGGTTATGTTTAGGTTTACAGTTAGTGTTAGGGTTAGGGTTAGGTTTGGATTAGGGTTAGTGTTAGTGTTAGTGTTAGGGTTAGGATAAGATTTGGGTTTATTGCTAGTGTTAGGGTTATTGTTAGGGTTAGGGTTAGTGTTCATATTAGGGTTACGGTTAGGGTTAGTGTTAATGTTAGTGTTAGGGTTAGGATTAACAATAGTGTTAAGGTTAAGGATAGGTTTAGGGTTAGGGTTAGTGTTAGCATTAGGTTTAGGTTTAGTGGTAGGTTTATCAGTCTGTTTATAGTTAGGGTTAGTTTTATAGTGTTAGGATTAGGGTTAGTGTCAGGGTTAGGGTTATGTTAGGGTGAGGTTTATTGTTATGATTATGGCTTGAGTTACCATTAGGTTTAAGGTTACAGTTAGGTTAATTATATTATTAGGGTTATGGTACAGGTTGGGTTTAGGGTAATAGATAGGTTAGGTTTAGGGATAGTGCTAGGTTAAGGCTGAGGATTAGCATTAGGGTTAGGATTATAGTTAGGGTAATGTATAGGCTTAGAGCTAGGGTTAGGGCTATGGTCATGGTTAGAGTCAGGGCTAGGGTTACTGTGAGGTTTAGGCTTAGTTCAAGGATTAAAGTTAGGGTTAGGCTTAGGGTAAAGGTTAGGGATAGATTTAGGGTTTGAGTTAGGGTTAAAACTAGGGTTGCATCTTGGATTAGGGCTAGGTTTTGGGTTTCGTTAGGGCTCTTCTTAGGGATACGTCTAATGTAAGAACTAAGGTAATGATTAGGGCTAGTTTTAGGGTAACATTTAGGACTAAGTCTAGTTTTAGGATTAGGTTTAGGGTGATGTTTTTAACTAGGGTTAGTTTTAGGGTCAGAATCAGAGTCATGCTTCAATTTATGGTTAGGGATAGGACCCAAATTAGGGGTAGGCTTAGGGCTAGATGTAGGGTTAGGATTTGGTTTAGACTAAGGGCTAGGATTAGTCCTATGTCTCGGTTTTGTATTAAAAATAAAGCTAAAGTTAAGGGTAGTTTTATGATTAGCGTTAGTGTTATTGCTACTGATAGCGTTAGTATAGGCTTAGAAGTAGATTTAGAGTTTTAGTTAATTGTAGGGTTAGGGCTATGGCTAGGGTTAGAGCTAAGATCAGGGCTAGTGTTTGAGTTATGGTAAAGGATATGGTGAGAACTAGAAATAGGTCTATGACAAGAGTTACAGTTAGTCTTAGGGCTAGAGTTTGGGTTAGGGTTATGGCTAAATTAAGGCTAGGAATAGGTCTAGGTTTAGTGTTAAGCTTAGGCCTAGGATTAGGGCTATGATTATGGTTAGGTTTAGGGTTAGCTTTAGGGGAAGGGATGCCTGTTTGATTTCCACTTACCCATTGGTGTCAAAATGAAGTGAAACCTTAAAGTACAAAGTGTTCATGATAATGAACCATTGAATTGAGAAGAGCATAACTTGGGAGCATACTAAGGCTAGATAAAAGATGACTCCTGCCCAGTATCATAGAAATTTGAACAAAACTAACTCTCACCCTAACAATACCTCTAACCCTAGCCCTAGCTGTAACCCTAAACTTAACATTACCCCTAACCTGATTAGAGAACCATTGATCCTAGAATTCCAGCACTTGGGAGCCTTGTGGGGTAAGCTAAGTGATGAATCCTATGCAACATCAAACAAATCTGACAAAATAATTATGGGAGGTATCTCAGTACATGCATACTTTCCTGTTTTCTCCTAAAGGGCTCTCAGATGTTTTTGCATGCTTAAGCATAGGTATACTTTTACAAGGAAAATACCAAAGTCCAAACAGAGAACTGGTGTGTGTGTATGAAGTTTCAAGCAGCTAGCACAAACCCTGTTTAATTTTCAACTCCATTAACTTTCCCATATAGATCAAAATGAAGTGAAATCTTAAAATACAAAATGTTCCTGACAGCAAACCTCTGAATGAAGAAGGCCTAAACCTGGGGAACAGAGTAAATCTAGATAAAAGTTAAATCCTGCCAAGTATCAAAGAATTTTGAATAAAACTAACTCTAAGCATAACACTAGCTCTAACCCTAGCTCTTATCCTAACCCTAACTTTTTTTATGAAATCAGTGACCGTAGAATTTCCATACATGGGCAGCTTAATGGGGGAAGCTAAGGGAGGAATGCTGCACAGTATCAAAGAAATCTTTCCAAAAAGTTGATGGAGTATATCCCAGTACATGCATATTTCCCTGTTATCTCCTAAAGGACTCTTGGATAAAGTTGTTTTTACATGCTTCAGCTTAGACCTACAATAACAAGAACAAACCAGAGATTGCTCACAGAAAATTGATGGAGTGTGACGTTTCAAGCAGCTAGCACCAATGCTGTTTGATTTCCAGCTACATTTCCATTTACATTTATAGGAAAAAATGAACTGAAACTTTAAAATACAAACTGTTTCTTACAGTGAACCATTGAACCTCGGAGGCCCAAACATGTGGAGTATAGTAAAGATAGGAGAAAAATTAATCCTGCCCAGTATCAAATAAATTTGAACAAAACTAACTCTAACCCTAATACTAGCTCTAACACTAGCCCTAACACTATACTAAACACAAACCCTAACCTGTTTGAAAAACTGTTGATCTGAGAAGTCCCAAACTTTGGGGAGCTTAGTGGGATAAGCTATCAGATGAATCTTATGCAGTATCAAAGAAATATGACCAAATAATTGAGGTGGTATTTCAGTTTATGTATATTTCTCTGCTTTCTGCTAAAGGGTTCTCGTGTAAAGTTGTTGTTGCCATCTTCATCTTAGGGCTACTTTCACAAGGAACAAACCAGAGAGTTCCCACAGAGAACTGATTCAGTGTTTGAAGTTTCAAGCAGCTAGCACCAACCCAGTTTGATTTCAACCTCCATTTTCATTTACCTCTATAGGTCAATATGAAGTGAGACCTTAAAATACAGAGTGCTCCTGATAGCAAACCATAGAAACAAGAAGGCTCAAACAAGGGGAGCATATTAAGGCTAGGTGAAAGATGACTCCTTTCAAGTATCAAAGAAATTTGAACAAAACTAACTCTCACCTTAACACTACATCTAACCCTAGCCCTAACCCTAAACCTAACACTAACACTAACCTGATTGGAGAACCATTGATTCTAAAAGTCCCACACTTGGAGAGCTTGTGGGGCAAGCTAATTAATGAATCCTACTCAGTATCAAACAAATCTGACCAAATAATTAGGGAGGAATTTCAGTGCATGCATATTTCCTGCTTTCTCCTAAAGGACTCTCAGATAAAGTTATTTTTGCATGCTTCAGTTTAGGCCTACACTCACAAGGAACATACCACAGTGTCCCCACAAAGAATTGAAGGTGTGAGTGTGGTTTCAAGCATCTAGCATAAACCATGTTTGATTTCCAGGTCCATTTACATTTACTTGTATAGGTCTAAATGAAGTAAAATGAAAATCTAACTGTTCCTGACACCAAACAGTAGAACCAAAAGGCCTAAACCTGGGAAAAAGAGTAAGGTTAGTTAAAGATGAATCCTGGATTGTATTAAACAAATTTAAATAAAGTGACTCTAACCCTAACACTACCTCTAATCTGAGCCCTAATTCTAATCCTAAACATTAACATAGCCCTATCCCTAACCCTAACTTTAACCCTTATTTAACTGTAATCACCGCCCAAACCCTAGCTCTAACTCTATCCATTACCATAACTCTAACCCTAACCCTAATGCTAAACATAACCGTAACCCTAACCCTAATGCTAACCCTAACATTTACCCTAGACTTGCTTTAATCCTAACCCTCGCCCTACCCCTAAATCTAGCTCCAACCATAACACTTACCCTAAACCTAACCCTAACCCTATGCCTAATCACAACCTTAACTCTAACCCTAACATTTGCCCTAATCCTAAACATAAACGTAACCCTCCTATCTTTTACCTAAACATAAGCCTAAACCAAATGCTAACAATAGGACTAATCATAACTGTATAGCTATCACTAAGACTATTCAAAATCCTAAACCTAACCTGAACCCTAAACCTAACCATATCCATTACCCTTAACCTAATGCTAATTTGAGCCTTAACCCTAAACCTTAACTGAAACAAATCCCTAATTCTGACTCTGACCATAATAATACACCTAGCTATAAACCTGACCTTTACGCTAAACCTAACCTTACAGTGGGACCTATTCATAACCAAACCCTACAACTACCCTAAACCATAATGCTTGACCTTAATTAGCCCTAGCCTTAATCCTAGCCCTAGCCCTAACACAAACCCTCATATGAGCCATAAACTAGCCTTAATCCTTACCCTCACCCTAACCCTAACCCAAGACCTAATCCTAACCATAACCCTAGCCCTAATCTTAACTCTAACTCTATCTATTACCCTAAATATAACCCTTATCCTAATGCTAACTCTAGACTAATGCTAAACCTATCACTATCCCCAAAACTATCAATTACCCTAAACCTATCCTGAACACTAAACTTAAGCCTCTCTTTACCCTAACCCTAATCCTAACTCTAATTCAAGCCATAACCCTAAGCCCAAACCTAAACCAAGCCGTATTGCTGACCCTGGCCCTAATAATTCCCCTAGCTTTAAACCTGACTCTTATACTGTACCTAACCATTAAAATATACCTAGCCATAAAATTTTCCCTAAAACAATCCCTAAATCTAACCCTAGACCTGACATTAGCCCTAGCCATAATTCTAGCCCTAACCTTAACACAAACCCTAGACCTTATTCTAGCCCTAAACATAGTCATAATTACAAACCTAATACAAACTCTAGGCCTAACCCTGACACTAACCCTAGCTCTAATCTTAGCCCTAATTTAGCCCTATCCCTAGAGTTAGTCCTAAGACTAACTCTAACTCTCACATTAGACATTTCACTTGTTCTAAACATATCCCTTACCATAACCCTAACCCTAGCCCTAACCCTTGCCCTTCCTTTGCCCTAGCACTAACCTTAGACAAAACCTAACTCTAAATTGATCCTTAAACCAAAGACTAAGCCAAATCCTAACATTAGCCCAAACCATAACACTAATCCTAAAACTAGCCCTAAACCTATCCCTAGCCCTAAAATAAAACTTAGCTATAGCTATAGCTATAACCCTTAACCTAAACAAAACCCTAACCTGAAACCTAGCCCTAACTCTAACCCTAATATGAGTTGTAAGCCAAACCCTTAAACTAACCCTGAACCTGACACTGACCCTAACACTACTAGCTTTAAATATCACCTTAAAACTAAATCTAACCCTAACACTAACTCGAGCCCTAAATCCTTAAAACTATCCCTAAACATCATCCTAGTACTTACATTAGCCCTAACCATAACCCTATAACTAACATAACCCAAACCCTAGACCTAATATTAGCTTTAACCCTAGCCCTATTCATAACCATAAACCTAGCCCTAAACCAATCTCTAACTCTATCCATTACCATAACCAAAACCATAACCCTAATGCCCTATGCATGAACTTAAACCTATCCCTAATCTTAACCCAATCTATTACCCTGAACCTATCCTAAACCTAAACCTAACCCTATCATTACCCTAACCCTAAAACTAATACTAACACTAATTCGAGCCCTAACTTTAAAACTTAACCTATCCCAAACCCTAGCCCTGACCTTGACTCTAATAAAACCTCTAGCTCTAAACTTGAAAATAACCCTACACAACCCTTAATCTAGACATAGCTATAATCCTAACCCTAAAACTGTCTTTATCCATAATGCTGGATCTGAAATTAGCCCTACCCCTAATCCTAGTCCTGAAACTTAAACAAACCCTAGCCCTCATCCTAGCCCTAAACCTGGCTTTAATAATAAACCTAACACTAACCCTACCCCTAACCCTTATTCTAACACTCACCCTACCTCTATACCTAGCTATAATTCCATTTCTTACCCTTAACTTAATCCTAACCTTAACCCTAACTCTAGGCTTAAGCCAAACAATAAACCAAGCCCTAATCTTAGCACTAATTTTGCCCTATCTCTAACCCTAACAGTAACCCTAGCCCTAAAACTCACTTTAACTCTCGCTTTATACCTATCCCTAGTTCTAACCCTATCCCTTACTGTAACCCTATCCCTAGCCCTAACACTTGCCCTATCCTTAGTCCCATCCCTAACCCTAGATATAACCCTAACTCCAAATCTAACCCTAACCCTAAGCCTAAGCTTAACACTTACACTATCCCTAAACCTAACCCTAGGACTAAAGCAAAACCAAGCAATAGCACTATCCCTAAACATTAACTTAAACCAAACCCTAACACTAAACCTAGACCTATCCCTAACCCTAATTCGAGTTCTAACACTAACTTTAAAACTAACACTGACCCTGACTCATATCTTAACACTCAACCTAGTTCTAAACATTGCCCTCACATTAAACTGAAAGCTAAGAATAACCCAAACAATAATTTGAGTCCTATCCCTAACCCTAAAATGAACCCTGACCAGACTCTTATCATAACACAAACCTGAGCTATAAATATCACCCTAAACTTAAACCTAACCCTAACACTAAACCTAACCATAACATTAAAACTAACCTAATTTTAACCCTAGTTCTTACATTAGTCATGTCCTAATCGTATCCCTAACCCTAACACAAAAACTAGCCCTAATCTGAGCCCTAAACCTAGATTTAACCCTAACTAAAACCCTAACCATAGCCCTAAACCTAGCTCTAAACCAATCCCTTACCCTACGCAAAACCCTAAACCTAGACCTATCCCTAATCCTTAGGCTAATCAAAACTCTATTAATAGCCCTAACCCTAGCTCTCATTCTAGCTATAACCCTATCCCAAATTGTAACTCTTACCGGGACCCTTATACTGACCCTACCACTAATCCTAGGTCTAATTCTAACCCTATCTTTAACCCAAAATTATAGTCACCCTATTCTTAGCCCTAACCCTGAAGCTAACTCCCAGCCTAGCCCTAACCATAGGTCAGAACCTTACCCTTATGCTAAACATAACCCTAATCCTAACCATAGTTCTAACCCTCACCCTAACCCTAACTCAAGACCTAATCATAACCATAACCCTAGCCCTAAACTTAACTCTAACTGTATCCATTACCCTAAACATTACCCTTACCCTCCTGCTAACCCTAGGCCTAACCCTAACCTTATCACTAACCCCCAAACTGTCAATTACCCTAAACCTAACCTGAATCCTAAACCTAACCTTATCATTACCCTAATGCTAACCCTAATGCTAATTCAAGCCCTAACGCTAAACTCAAACCTAAACCAAAGCCCAATACTGACCCTGACTTTAATAATTCCCCTAGTTCTAAAACTGACTATTGTCCTATACCTAACACTTACACTAGATGTAGACATAAACCTAACCCTAAAACTATCCCTAAACATAACCCTAGACCTGACTTAAGCCCTAGCCATAATCTTAGCCCTAATCCTAGCACAAACCCTAGTCCTTATCCTAGCCTTAAACATAGACTTAATTATAACCCTAACCCTAGGCCTAAAGCTAATACTAACCCTAGCCCTAATCTTAGACCTAATTTAGCCCTATTCCTAACCTTGACTCTAACCCTAGCCCAAACACTGAATCTAACTCTCAACCTAGCCCTAATTCTAGCTCTAACCCTATACTTTCCTGGAAGCCTAAACCTAGGCCGAACCACAAGTCTAACACTAGCCCTATTCGTATTCCTGGCCATAACCCTAGATCTAACCCTAACTCTAAATATAACCCTAACAATAAGCCTAAACCTAAACCTAACCCTAGCCCTAAACCTAAAAGCTAATCCTAAAACTAGCCCTAAACCTAGCCCTAGCTAAAATAAATACATAAATAAATAACCTTAGCCATAGACTTAACCCTAATCTTTAACATAAAGCAAGCCCTAATTCTACACCTAGCCCTAACCCTAGTAATAATTCGAGTCTTAAGCCGAACCCTAAATCTAACCCTCACCCTGACTCTGACCTTAACACTAACCCTAGGTCTAAACATCACCCTAACCCTAAATCTAAACATAACACTAGACCTAGTCCTAACCCCTAACACTAAAATTAGCCCTAATCATAACCCTAGTACTTACATTAGCCGTAACACTAACCATAACCCTAACTTAACCCCATTCCCATCCCTATTCCAATCCCTAACACTAGCTTTAATGCTAAACCTAACTATATCCCTATCACTAATTGTAACTGTAACCATAGCTGTAAACCTAGCTATAACTCTATTCATTACCCTAACCCTAACCCTAACCCTAACCCTAATGCTAATCCTAGGCCTAAACCTTACCCTATCCCTAATCTTCACCCTATACATTACCCTAAATATAACCTGAAACCTAAACCTAACCCTATTATTATGCTGATCCTAACCTTAATGCTAATTCAAGTCCTAACTTTAAATCTTAACATATCCAAAATACTAATCCTGACCATGACCCTACTAATACCCTTAGCTTTAAACCTGACCCTAACCCTAAACCTAACACTTACACAAGGCGTAGCCATAAACCTAAACTTAAACTATTTTTAACCATAATCCTAGATGTGAAATTAGCCCTAACCATAATCCTAGCCCTAAACCTAGCCTTAATCCTAACCTGAACCATAACCTGAGCACTAACCCTAATTTTAACCCTCACCCTCACCCTAAACCTACCTATAATACCATCCCTTACCATAAACCTAACCATAACCCTAATCCTTACCCTCACCCCCAACCTAACCCTAGGCCTGATACTATCACTAAGCCTAGCGCTAATCTTAGCCCTAATTTAATCTTATCCTAACCCTAAACATAGCCCTAAGACTAACTATAACTCTTGCCCTAGCCCTAGCCCTAGTTCTATCCTTAGCCTGAGTCCTACTAAAACTAACTCTAAATCTAAACCTAACTCTAAATTTAACTGTAACCATAAGACTAAATGAAACCCTAACACCCCCCAACCATAACGCTATTCCTAAAACTTGCTCTACCCCTAGCCTTAGCCATAAAACAAAACCAAGTCACATCCCTAAACCTAACCTTTAACCTAAACCAAACCCTAACCTTACACCTAGCCCTAACCCTAACTCTAAAAATTACTCTGACCCTTACACTGACCGTAACACTAATCCTAGATCTAATCATCACCCTAACTTAAATTAACCCTTACACTAGACCTAGTCTTAATGGTAACCCTAAAACTAGCCTTAATTGTAACCCTAGTTTGTACATTAATCATTGTCCTAAACCTAACATTAACTCTAACACAAATCCTACCCTGTATCCAAGCCCTAAACCTAGCTTTAACCCTTATCTCAACCCTAGCACTAGCCCTAAACCTAACCCTAACCCTAGCCCTAACCTTAGCTCTAACCCTATCCCTTACGTTAAGCCAAACCCTAACCCAAATGCTAACCCTAGTCCTAACCCTAATCCTTAGACTAACTTCAACTCTAACCATATTACTAGTCTTAACCTAAGCCCTCATTGTACCTCTAAACCTAACCCTGACCCTCATCTGACCCTAAAAGTAACCCTAGGTCTAAACCTGACCCTAAACCTAAACCAAAACCTAACACTAGACCTAACGGTAACCCTATAATTATGCCTAAGCTTAACACTTCACCTAGACTCAAAGCTAATCCTAAATATAGCTATAACTCTAGTCCTAGACCTAAACAAAATCCTAGCACTAGCCCTAACAATAACCCTTAACCTAAAACAAACACTTACCCTACCCCTAGATCTAATCCTAGTCCTAATTCTGGCTCTAAACCTAAACCTAGCCCTATCCCGAACATTGATCCTGATCCCAAAACTTAAACTAGCTTAAAACCTGACACTAACCCCAAACCTAGATCTAACACTAGACCTAGCAAAACCCTAAACCCTAAACTAGCCCTAAACATAACCCTAGCTTTTACATTACCCATAGTCCTAACCCTAGCCCTAATTCTAACACAAAACCTAGAGCTAATACTAGGCCTAAACTTAGCTCTAAGCATAAACCTAAACCTAGCCCTAACTCTAACCCTAACTCTAACCCTAACCGTCTCCTTATACCTAACCTTAGCTCAAAACCCAACCCTTACACTAAACATAACCCTAGCCCTATCATAAATCCTAATCCTAACCCTAGTCCTAATCCTAACCTTAACTCTAGCCCAAATTTTAGCTCTAACCATATCCATTACCCTAACCCTAACTAAAACCCTATACCTAACCCTAAACCTAACTCTAACCATAATCTTGAACTTAGAACTAAACCTAAACCTAACCCTCACACTAGCCCTAACCCTAGATGAAACACTAACACTGATCCTAACTTAACTATAACCTTAACACTAAACTAACACTTACCCTAACCCTAACACTTACCCTAAACCAAACCCTAGCCCAATCCTTAAACCTAACCCTAATCCTAGACTTAATCCATACCATAATTTATCCCTAACCCTAGTTCTAAAACTATCCATTACACTAAACATAACCCTAACCCTAATGCTAACCCTAGTCTGATCACTGAAACCTAACCCATCCATTACCCTAAACCTTGACTAAAACCTAAAGTAAACCCTTCCATTACCTTCATTCTAAATCTAACCCTAATGCTAATTTGAGCGCTAACCCTTTAACCTTAATGTAAACCAAATGCTAACCCTGACACTGACTGTGACACTAATAATAATTCTAGCTCCAAAGATAACCTTTAACATAAACCTAACCCGTACACTATACCTAGCCATAACCTAACCCTAAAACTATCCTTAACCATAATCCTAGAACTCATATTATCCCTAGCCTGAGTCTTAGCCATAACCCTATCAGAAAACCTACCCTCATCCTAGACCTAATCCTAGCCTTAATCTAAACTGAACCAAAACCATAGGCCTAAGCCTAATTCTAACCCTCACCCTAGACCTAAAACTAGCTATAACCCACCCATTCCACTGAGCTTAACCCAAACCCCAGTGCTAACCCTAACCCTAGCCCAACTCCTAGGCTTAATCCTAACACTAACCCTAATCCTAATCCTAGCCCTACTTTAGCCCTAATCCTAACCCTAACCCTAAACCTATTACTAAGAATAACTCTAATTCTCATCCTAGACGTATCCCTAGTTCTAACCATATTTCTTACCATAACCCTAACTCTAGCCCTAACCCTGGCATGAGGCCCAACCCTAGATCAACCCTAACTCTAAATCTAACACTAACCCTAAGCCTAAACTTTACTCTAACACTAGCCCTAACCCTGACGCTAATCCAAAATCTAGCCTTAAACCTAGCCCCAGCCCTAAAACAAAATTGAGCCATAGGCCTAACCGTAACTCTTAACCTAAACTTAACCCTTAACCTTAACCAAAACTTAACCCTAGACCTAGAACTAACTTTAGCCCTAATTAGAGTCCTAAACCTAACACTAAAACTAACCCTGACCCTGACACTGACCCTAAATATAACCCTAGCTGTAAACATCACCCTAACCTTAACCCTAAAACTTCACTAATTGTAACACTAGTTCATACATCAGCCATAGCCCTAACCCTAGCCCTAACCAAACCCAAAACTTAACCCTTATTTGAGACTTAACCCTAGTTTTAAACCTCAAACTAACCCAAATCCTAGCCTTAAACCTTACCATAACCCTAGCCAAAATCCTAACCATAACCCTAGCCTTATCACTAGCTCTAACCCTATCCATTACCCTAACCATAACCATAACCCTAATGGTAACCCTAGGCTTAACCCTAACCTTATTGCTAACCCTAACCTTATTCACTAACCTAAACCTAACCTGAACCCTAAACTTAACCCTATAATTACCCTAATGCTAACCCTAATGCTAATTTGAGCCCGAATCCTAAACTTAACCTAAACCAAAATCTAACTCTGACCTTTTCCATAATAATATACCTAGCTCTAACCCTGACCCTATCCTAAAACCTAACCCTTATACTAGACCTAGCTATAAACCTATCCCTAAAACTATTCCTAACTTAACCATAGACCTGACATTTGCCTAGCTGTAATCCTAGGCCTAACCTTAACACAAATCATAGCCCTAACCCTAACCCTAACCCTAATCCTATCCATAACCCTAGCCCTAAATGTAGCTATAACCCTATCAATTACCCTAAATAAGCCCTAATTCTAATGCTAACCCTAGGCCTAAATCTAACCCTATGCCTAAATGTAACCCAAATCCATTATGCTAAACCTAACCTAAACATTAAACTTAACCCTATTATTACCCTAACCCAAACCCTAATGCTAATTTGAGCCCTAACCCTAAACCCTAACCTAAACAAAACCCTAAACATGACCCTGACCCTAATAATACCCCTAGCTCTAAATTTGACCCTTACCCTAATAACCCTTACACTAAACATAACCATAAACCTAATCCTAAAACTATCCCTAACCCTAACACTAGAACTGACATTTTCCCTAAGACTAATCCTAGCCCTAACCAAAACACAAATGCTAGCCCTCATCTTAGCCCTTAACCTAGCTTTAATCATAACTCTAATGAAACCCTAGACCTAACCCTAATTCTAACCTTCGTCCTAGCACTAAACCTAGCTCCAACCCCATCATTTACACTAAAACTATTCCCAGGCCCAAAACTATCCCTAGGCCTAAAAATAGGGATAAATCTAGCCCTATTCCTAGTCCTAATTAAGCCCTATACCTAACCAAATCCTAAGCCTAGCCCTAAGACTAACTCTCACTCTTACCCTATCCCTAGTTTGAACCCTATTTTTATCATAACCCTAGCTGTAAACCTAGAACTAAAACTCGCCATATCCTTAGCCCTAGACCTAACCCAAGGTCTAATTCTAACTCTATTTTTAACTCTAAACCAGAGACTAAACCTAATCCTAACACTAGTCCTAAACCTAATGCTAATCTTAAAACTAGCCCTAACCATAGCCCTAGCCCTAAAACAAAACTGAGCCATAGCTCTAACTTTAAATCTTAACCTAACCCTACACCTAGCTCTTACCCTAGCCCTAATTTGAGTCCAAACCCTAACCCTAAAACTAAACCTCACCTTAATTTTGACCCTAATACTAACCCTAGCTCTAAACATCACCCTAATATTAAACCTAACCCTAACACTAGACCTAGTCCTAACCCCAATCTTATAACTAGTCCAAATCATAACTCTACTGCAAACATTGGCCGTAACTCTAAACCTAGCTGTAACATTAATACTATCCCTAACCCTGCCCAAAATGTGATCCTAACCATATGTCTAACCCTATCTCTTACCCTAAGCCAACACTAACCCTAATGCTAACCCTAGTCCTAACCCTAATCATATTACTTGTCCTAACCCTAGCCCTCATTCTAGCTATAACCATAATTCAAACCTGACACTTATTCTGACGCTAATGGTAACCATAGGTCTAAAACTGACCCTAACCCAATACTGAACCCTAACCCTACCAATAGATATAAACCTATTCCTAAACTGAACACTAACACTAGCCCTAGACCTAAACCTAATCCTAAATCTAGCCATATCTCTAGCCATAGACCTAAACATAAACCTATCCCTAGCCCTAATAATAAACCTTAACCTAACCGAAACACTAACCCTACCCCTACACCTAAACCTAGTGATAATTCTGGCTTTAACCCTAAAGTTAACTCTAACCTGAACACTGACACTGATCGTGACACTAACTCTAGCTCTAAACATCATGCTAATACTAATTCTAACCCTAAAACTTGACCTAGCAATAACCCTAACCCCAAAACTGGCCCTAATTATAACCCTAGTTCATACATTAGCTGTAGTCCTAATACTAGCCCTAACCTAAACAAAAATCTGGCCCTAAACTGAGTGCTAAACCTAGCTTTAACATAACACTAATCCTAGCCATAAGCCAATCCCTAACACTTGCCCTAACCCTAGCTCTTATCCTAATGCTAACCCAAGCCATAACCCTAACCCTAACCCTAAACAGAGCCCTGACTCTAACCCTAACCCTCAGCCTAGCATTAACCCTAGCTCAACCCTAACACTTCTACTAAACCTAACACTAAAACTAACCCGAGGCCTATCTCTAAACCTAGCAAAAATCCTAACATTAACACAAGCCCTAACACTAGCACTAACCCTATCCTTTACCCTAGACATAAACCTAAACCAAACACTAACCCTAGGCCTATCACTAATCCTATGCTAACACTAAACCTATCTATTACTCTAAAACTAACCTGAACCCTAAACCTAACACTATTCATTACTTTAACCCTAACCCTAATGCTAATTTGAGCCCTAACCCTAAACCTTATCCTAAACCAAAACTTAAATCAGACTCTGACCATAATAATACACCTAGCTCTAAACCAGACCTTTACCCTAAACCTAACTTTCCATTAGACCTAGCCATAAACCTAAAGTTAACACTATTCCTAACCATAACCCTAGACCTGACATTATCCCTAGCGCTAACCCTAGCTCTAACCCTAACACAAACCCTAGCCCTCATCCTAGCCTTAAACCTAGCCTTAAGCCTAACCCAAACAATCACCATATTCCTATACCTAATTTTAACCCTTGCCCTAGCCCTGAACCTAGCCATAACCTCATCCCTTCTCCTCAAACTAACCATAACCCTAACACTAACACTAACCCTAATTCTAGCCCTAACCATGGGCCTAACCCTAATACTAAACCTAGCGCTAATCTAGCAATAATTTAGCCCTAACCCTAAGCAAACCCCTAACTCTAGCCCTAAGAATAACTCCAATTCTCACCCTAGCCCCATTTCTATTTCTAAACCTGTCCATTACTGTAATCCTAACACTAGCCCTAACCTTAGCCCTAACCACAGGTCTAATCATACCTCTAAATATAACCCTAACCTTAAGCCTAAACCTCACCCTACCACTAGCTAAACACTATCGCTAATCATAAAACTAACATTAACACGACCCCTAGCCAAAAACAAAAACAAACCAACAAACAAAAACAAAACAAAACAAACAAACAAAAAACAAACAAATAAAAAAAAGAGCAATTACACTAACCCTAAACCTAACCTAAACCAAACCTCAACCCTACAACTAGCCATAACCCTAGCTCAAATTCGAGTCTTAGGACTAAAACAAACCTTACCCTGACTCATATCCAAACACTAACCCTAGCTCTATATATCACCCTAACAGTAAAGCAAATGCTAACACCATTCCTAGCCCAAACCCTAACCCTAAAACTAACACTAATAATAACCCTAGTTCTTACATTAGCCATAGTCCTAACCTTAGCCCTAACCCCAAAACACAAAAGCCCTAATCTGAGACCTAAAACTAGATTTAAGCATAACTGTAGCCCTAAACCTAACCCTAATCCTAGCTCTAAGCCTAGCTCTAACAGTATCCCTTATCTTAAACCAAACCCTATCCATAATGCTAACCCTAGTCCTAATCATAGTCCTTAGCCTAAATCAAACACTAACCTTAGCCCTCACTATAGCTCTAAACCTAACCCAAAACCCAACCCTAACCTTCACCCTTATTCTGACTATAACACTAATTATAGGTCTAAACCTGACCCTAACCCTAAACTGAAACCTGAATCTAGCCCTACCAGTAAACTTTTCATAAACCTAACCCTAAAATTAGACCTAAACCTATTCCTAAATCTAGCGATAACTCTAGCCCTAGACCTAAACAAAAACTTAGTCCTAGCCCTAACAATAACCCTTAACCTAAACCAAACAATAACACTACCCCTAGACCTAACCGTACCCCTAATTCTAGCTTTCACTCTAACTCTAATCTGAACATTGACCTTGACACTAACACTAAACCTAGCTTTAAACTGACTCTAAACCAAAATCTAAACCTAACACCAGACCTAGCCATAACCCTAACCCTAAAACTAGCACTAATTAGAACCCTAGATCTTACATTACCCATAGCACTAAACCTAGACCTAAACCTAACACAAAACCTAGCTCTAATCCAAGGCCTGAACCTACCCTAACTCTAACCCTAACCCTAAACCTAGCCCTAACCCTAAGCCTAACCCTCACCTTAGACCAAAGCATAGCTCAAAGCCTCAGCTTTGGCCTAAACATAACACTAGCCTTATCCCTAACAATAACCCTAACCCTATCCCTATCCCTAACTCTATATATTACCCTTATGATAACCCTATTCCTAATGCTAACCCTAGGAATAACCCTTACCCTATCACAAACCCTAAATCTCTCCATTACTCTAAAACTACCCTGAACCCTAAACCTAACTCTATCCATTACCCTAAACCTAACTCTAACCCTAATTCTCATATGAGCCCTATCCCTAAATCTAAACCTAATACAAACCGTAACACTGACCCTGAACCTAAAAATACCCCTAGCTCTAAAACTGACCCTTACCCTAAACTTAACACTTACACTAGGCTAAGACTTAGACCTAATCCTAAATCTTCTCCTAACTGTAACACTAGACCTGACATTATCCCTAGCCCTAATTTTAGACCTAACCCTACAACAAACCCGAGCCCTCATCCTAGCCCTAAACCTAGCCTTAATCATAATCCTAACCCTAACCCTAGCTGTAATCCTAATTCTAACACTCACTCTACCTCTAAACCTAGCTACAACACATCCTTTACCCTAAACGTAATCCTAAACCTAGCCCTAATGCTAGGCCTAAGCTGAACACTAACCCGAGTTCTAATCCTTGCACTGATTTAGCCCTATCTTTAAAACTAACCATAACCCTAGCCTTAAGACTAACTCTAACTCTCACCCTAGCCTTATCCCTAGTTTTATCCCTATCATTTACCATAACCCTAAACCTAGCCCCAACCCTTGCCCTACCCTTAGACCTAGCCCTAAACATAGATCTAACCCTAACTCCAAATCTTAAGCTAACTCTGAGCCTAAGCCTAACACAAACACTAGCCCTAACCCTAATGCTAATCATATAACTAAACCTAACCCTAAACCTAAGACTAAAACAAACTGAGCAATAGTCCTAACCATAAACCTTAACTTAAACCAAACCCTAACACTACACCTAGACCTAACCATACCTTTAATTTGAGTCCTAAACATAACCTTAATCCTAACCCTGACCCTGACTCATATCATAACACTCACGCTAGCTCTAAACACCCTCCCAACCTTAAACTGAAACCTAAAAGTAAACCTATTACTAATTCGAGTCCTAACCTTAACCATGACCCTGACTATATCTTAACACTAACCCTAGCTCTAAATATATCATAACCTTAAACCTAACCCTAACACTAGACCTACCCATAATGCTAACCCAAAAACTAACCATAATTGTAACCCTAGTTTTTACATTAGCCATTGCCATAACATTAGCCCTAATCCTAACACAAAAATTAGCCCTAATCCAAGCCCTAAACCTAGATTTAACCATAACCCTAACTCTAGCCCTAAACTAGCTCTAAGGCTATATTTACCCTATGAATAACCTTATCCCTAACGGTAGCCCTAGACCTATGCCTAATCCTTAGGCTAACCAAAATCCTATCCTTATTAATAGTCCTGACCATAGCCCTTATTCTAGATCTAATCCTAACTCAAACCCAAATACTAACCCTGACCATCATCCTGACCCTAACACAAACCCTAGTGCTAAACCTGACCCAAACACTAGACTAAAACCTAACACTAGCCCTGGATCTAAACCTAATCCTAAATCTAGCCTTAACTCTAGCCCTAGAGCTAAACAAAAAACTAGTTCTTGGCCTAACAATAACCTTTATCCTAACACAAACACTAACCCTACCCCTAGACCTAAACCTAGTCCTAAATCTGGCTGTAACCCTAACTTGAACTCTAACCCAAACACTGACTCTGCTTTTAACAGTAAACCTACTTTTAAACCAGACCCTAACTGAAAATCTAAACCTAAAACTAGATGTTGGCATAACCCAAACCCTAAAACTAACCCTAAACATAACTCTAGACCTAAACCTAACACAAAACCTATAGCTAATCCTAGGCCTTAATTTAGCCCTAAGTATAACCCTAACCCTAACCCTAGCCCTAACCTAAAGCTAACCCTCGTCTTAGTCCTAACACTAGCTCAAAACCTAACCTTACTATAAACATAAACCTAGAACTATCCCTGAATCTAACCCTAAACCTAGTCCAAATCCTAACCTTAACCCTAACCCTAACCCTAGCTCTAAACCTATCCATTACCCTAACCCTAACCCTAACCCTAATTGTAACTCCAGCCTTAACCCTAACCAGAATTCTAAACCTAAACAGAAAACTAACCCTAAACCTAACCCAAAACTAATACTCGCTATAGCCATAACCATAGATCAAACCCTAACCCTTACCATAAACCTAAACATAACCTTAGACCTAACCCTAACCCTAAACTTAAATCTAGTCCTGTCCCTAACCCTAAACCTACATCGAACCATATTTATTACCCTAACCATAACCCTAAACTTAATTATAACCATTCCCCTAGCCCTAACCCTAATCCTAAACCTACTGCAATCTTATGCATAAACATAACCCTTAACCTAACCCTTGCTCTAACCTAATCATAGCTCAGAACCTAACTCTTACACTAAATATAGCACTAACCCTAACTCTAGTTCTAACCCATACTCTAACATTAACTCAAGACCTAATCCTGTCTTTTGTGGAGAAGATGGCCGCTGCGTACGGGGGTTGCTGAAGTGCTGAGCGTGGTGCTCAAAGCAGTGGCTTTAATAGAGATTTCGCACAGTCTCTTAGAGCTTTCACCGTTAATCTGTAGTGGACCACTTTGCCAAGGAGCAGGAAGAACAAAGAAATCAAAAAAGAGACGCTTGGATGCTCAGAGCCGCGGGCGCTTTGCTCCCATCTGCTTCCTCTTTCGCTTCGCTCCGGGCGGAGAAGCTGAATGTGTAATCAGCAGTGGATTGTAAGTACCCGAGGCAAAGAAAGCTCAGTGCGCCCCGCCTTTTTTTTTCTTTCTTTTTTTTTTTTTTTTGAATATTTTTTATACAGGGAGAGTTTGTGGATTGGGATTGTTGGCGGGGCTGTGGTTTCTGTGCCAAAAATCCACTCCGCGGGAGCGACCATTTGCTTTCTGCTTGCTGTCTTGGTGGCTCTGTATACACTGTCTGGCAGCCGCACCTAGAGGTTGGAGCTGGGCTGCGTGCCGAGCCCTGTCCTCCGAAGGCTGGACTGCAGCCTCGAGCGTCTCGGTGGCCTGTTCGCCGCTGCACCTTCGGGCAGAGCCTGCTCTGGGGTCGTTCTGCACCCCCCTGCCAGGGAACCCGTGCTCCGGAGGAGGGGGACGGAGAGCCGCGGCGGCAGCCGCTTGGGCCCCAGGGGCCGAGCACCGGGCTGAAGAGCTGCGGAGGCCAGGGCGGCTCTGCTAAGGTCGCAGACAAGCGCGGCGCTTGTGAGCGTGGGAGGCGACCGCGGCAGGGTTTCATTTCTAGAAATCTGGACTGGAAACAGAAGCAGCAGTTTGTATAATCCCAAGAACTTGCTTATACCAGGAAGCTGTAAGGGGAACATGAATATCA
>NW_026005810.1:209033-217062 GCF_001458135.2 Marmota marmota marmota | reverse complement strand
GTAGAGGATAGGAAAGGTAGCAGAATACAACAGTTACTAATAGGGCATTATGTAAAAATGTGGATGTGTAACCGATGTGATTCTGCAATCTGTATTTGGGGTAAAATTGGGAGTTCATAACCAACTTGAATCTAATGTATGAAATATGATATGTCAAGAGCTTTATAATGTTTTTCAACAACCAATTAAAAAAAAAAAAGACCTAATCCTAACCAAAGTCTAGCTGTGAACTTAGCTCTAACTGTATCCATTACCCTTATCATAACCCATACCCTAATGCCAGTGTAACCCTATCTTAAGACTTAATCCTCACCATAACCCTAGGCCTAACCTTAACTATAACTGTATCCATTACCCTAAACATAATCCTTTCCCTAATGGTAACCCTAGGCCTAACCCTAAACCTATCACTAAATCGAACTTTATCAATTACCCTAAACGTAACCTGAACCCTAAATCTAACCCTATTGTTACCCTAAAGGTAACCTTAAAGCTAATTTGAGCCCTGACCCTAAATTCAAACCTAAAAGAAACCCTAACCATGACCCTAACCCTTATAATTCCCCTAGCTCTAACCTAACCCTTACCTTAAACCTAATCCTTACATTAGACCTAGCCAAAACCTAACCCTGAAACTATCCATAACCATAACCCTAGACCTGACATTAGCCCTAGATATAATCCTCGCACAAACCAGAAAACAAACCCTATCCCATATTAGCACTAAACATAGCCTTAATCATAACCCTAACCTTAAACTTAGGCCTAACTTAAAACCAACCCTATCCCTAATCTTAGACCTAACTTAGCCCTATTCCTAATCCTAACCCTAACCCTAGCCCTAAAACTAAGTCTAACTCTCTCCATAGCCCTAAAACTAGTTCTAACACTATCCCTTACTGGAAATCTAAACCTAGCTCTAACCCTAGACCTAACCCTAACCATTTCCTTAGCCCTAGCCATAATCCTAGATCTAACCCTAACTCTAAATCTAACCCTAATTCAAAGCCTAAGCCTAAAATTAAAACTAACCCTAACCCTAATGCTACTCCTAAAACTAGCCCCAACTCTAGCCCTAGCCCTAATACAAAACCGAACTATAGCCCTGACACTAACCCTTAACCTAAACCAAACCCTAATCCTACACCTAGCCCTAACCCTAGCCCTAATTCGAGTTTTAAGCAGAACTCTTAAACTAACCCTAACCCTGATTCTGGCACTAAAACTAACCCTATCTTTAAACATCACCCTAAACATAACCCTGACCATAACACTAGACCTAGCCCTAACCCTAACCCTAAAACTAGCCCTAATTGTAACCCTACTACTTACATTAGCAATAACTCTAACCCTAGCCCTAACTTAACCTAAAACCTAGCCTAATCTGAGCCCTAAACTGAGCTTTAACCCTAACCTTAACCTTAACCCTAAACCTAGCACTAATAATAACGATAACCTTAGCTCTAACCCTAGCTCTAACACTATCCATTACCCTAACCATAATCCTAACCCTAATGCTAAACCTAAGCCTAAACCTTACCATATCCCTAATCCTAACCCTAATCATTACCCTAAACCTAAATATATCATTACCCTAATCCTAACCTTATGCTAATTCGAGCCCTAAATTCTAAACCTAAACCTATCTCAAACACTAATCATGACCCTGACCCAAACAATACCCTTAGCTCTAAACATGAGCCTAACCCTAAACCTAACTCTTACCCTACATCTAATCTAAACCTAAAACTATATTTAACTATAAAGCTGCACCTGAATTTATCCCTAGCCTTAATCCTAGCCCTAAACCTAGCCTTAATCCTAACCTGAAACATAACCCAAGGTTTAACCCTAATTCTAACCCTAGCCCTAGCCCTAAACCTAGCTATAACCTTATCCCTTACCCTAAACCTAACTATAACCCTAAACTTAACCATAATTTTAAACCTAACTATAACTCTTGCCCTAACCCTAACCCTAACACTAAGCCTAGCACTAACCCTAATTTAGTCTATCCTATCTCTAAACCTAGCCTTAAGATTAACTCCAACTCTTGCCCTAGCCCTATCCCTAATTCTATCCTTAGTCCTAGCCCAGCACTGGATCTAAACCTAACTCTAAACTTATACCTAACTCTTAATTTAACCATAACCATAATCCTAATCCAAACCCTAACACTAGCCCTAACAATAATGCTAATCCTAAAACTTGCCTTACCCCTTGCACTAGCCTTAAAACAAATCAAACCATATCCCTAATCCTTGCCCTTAACCTATACCAAAACATAAACCTACACCTAGCCCTAACCCTAACTCTAAAAATAACCCTGACCCTGACATTGATCCTAACACTAATACTAGCTCTAAACATCACCCTAACTTTAAATTAACCCTACCACAAGACCTAGTCTTAAACCTCACCCTAATACTAGCCCTAATTGTAACCCTAGTTCGTACATTAGTCATTGTCATAACCCTAGCCCTAACCCTAACACAAATCCTACCCCTAATTCTAGTCCTAACCCTAGATAAAACCCTAATCTTAACCCTAACACTAGCACTAAACCTAACCCTAACTCTAGACCTAACCCTAGCTCTAACCCTATCCCTTACCCTAAGCCAAACCCCAAACCAAATGCTAACCCTAGTCCTAACCCTAATCCTTAGCATAACTTAAACATTAGCCCTTACCCTAGCCATCATTCTAGTTCTAACCCTAACCCTGGCCATTATTCTGATCCTAACAGTAACCCTAGGTATAAACCTGACTCTAACTCTAAAAAAACACCCTAACACAAGTCCTACCGGTAAGCTTATACCTATACCTAACCTTAACACTAGATCTAGACCTAAAACTTATCCTAAATATAGCTATAATTGTAGCCCTAAACCTAAACAAAATCCTAGCTCTGGCCCTAACAATAACCCTTAACTTAAACTAAACACTTACCCTACCCCTAGACCTAACTAACACTAGTCCTAAATCTGGCTTTAATCCTAATCCTAATCCTATCCGGAAAACTTACCCTGACAATAACATTAACCTAACTCTAAAGCTGACCCTAACCCAAAACCTAGTCCTAACAATAGACCAAGCCATAACCCTAACCTAAAATACTAGCCCTAAACATAACAATAGCGCTAAACCTATTTTAATCCTAATCTTAACCCTAACAGTAGCTCTAACCCGAACCATATTCATAACACTAGCAATAAAACTAACACAAAACCTAGCCATAATCCTAGGCCTAATCTTAGCCCTAAGCATAACCCTAACCCTAACCCTAGCCCTAACACTAACCCTAAAACTAACCCTTGCCTTAGACCTAACCCTAGCTCAAAGCCAAACCCTTACCCTAAACATTACCCTAGCCCTATCCTAAAACATAACCCTAACCCTAGCTCTTATCCTAAGCTTAATCCTAGCTCAAACTTTAGTTGTAACCCTGTCAATTATCCTAAACCTAACCCTAACCCTTATTATAACCCTCTCCCTAACACTAAACCTAACCCTAAACATAAATGTATCCCAAGACCTAACCATAAACTAAACCTCACCATAGCCCTAAGCCTAGCTGAAACATTAAGCCTTACATTAAACCTAATCCAAAGACTAGTCCGAATCCATAACCTAACCCTAACCCTAACCATAAATCTAACATTATCCATTACCCTAAACCTAACCCTAACTGTAATGAAAACTCTAGCCATAACCAGAACCCTAAACCAAACCCTCATCATACATATATCCCTAGACCTAAACGTAAACCTAACTGTCGTGCTAGCCCTAACCCTACCTCAAACACTAACCCTCACCCTAACCGAAAAATAATCCTAGCCCTAAACCTAACACTTACTGTAAACCAAACCCTAGCCCTATCCCTAAACCTAACTCTAATTTTAGACTTAATCCAAGCCATAATCTAGCCAAAACCCTAGCTCTAAATCTATCCATTATACTAAACATAACCCTAACCTAATGCTAACCTTAACCCTATTGCTAAACCTAACCTATCCATTACCCTAAACCTTAACTGAAACCTAAACCTAACCCTATCCATTACCCTAAACCTAAGCCTAAACCTAACACTAATTCAAGCCCTAAAAATAAACTTTGACCTAAACCAAATGCTAACCCTGCCCATAACCCTAATAATTTCCCTAATTCTAAACCTGACCCTTACCATAAACATTGCTCTGACACTAGACTTAGCCATAACCTAACCCTATAACTATCCTTAATTATAACCCTAGACTTGACATTATCCCTAGCCCTACTTCTAGCCCTAACCTAACAGAAACCCTAGCCCTAAACCTAGCCTTAATCCTAACCTAAACACTAACCCTAGCCCTAATCCTAATTCTAACCCCCACCCTAGCCCTAAAGCTAGCTATAACCCCACCCATTTCCCTAAACTTAATCCTAACCTGAATGTTAATCCTAAACTTATCCCTACCCCTAGGCCTAATCCTAACACTAACCCTAGCCCTAATCCTAGGCCTATTTTAGCTTTAACCCTAACCCTAACCATAAGCCTAGTCCTAAATCTAAATCTAACTCTCGGCCTAGACATTTACTTCGTTCTAACCCTACCCCTTACGGTAACACTAACCCTAGCCCTAACCCTAGCCCTGGATCTAACCCTAACTCTAAATCTAACCCTAACCCTAAGCCTAAACCTCACCTTTACACTAGCCCTAACCGTAACACTAATTCAAAATCTAGCCCTAACCCTAGCCCTACTCCTAAAACAAAACTGACCCCATAGCCCTATCCCTAACCCTAACCCATAGAAGTCAAGATGAAGTGAAACTTTAAAACACAAACTGTTCCTGACTGCAAGACTTGAACTGAAAAGACCCAAACCTGGTGAAAATGGTAATGCTAGGTAAAAGATGAATCCTGACTAATATCAAAGAAATTTGAACAAAACTAACTCTAACCAGAACATTAGTTCTAACTCTAGCCCTAAGCCTAATCCTAAAACTAACCCTTTCCTGTTTATAGAGCTTGATGACAAAAGTCCCAAAATTGGGGAGCCTTGTAGGGCAAGGTAACAGATGAATCCTACCCAGTATCAAAAATTCTGACCAATAATTGGGGAAGGTGTTTCAGTACATGCCTATTTCTGCTGTTTTATACTAAAGTGCTCTTGGATAAATTGTTTTGTTTTGTTTTGTTTTGTTTTTCATGATTAAGCTTAAGGTACTTTCACAAGGAACAAACCAGAGCATGCCCACAGGGAAGTGATTGAGGGTGTGAAGTTTCATGCAGCTAGCACCAACCCTGTTTGATTTCCAGCTCCGTTTCCATTCACACCTATAGGCCATAATGTAGTGAAAACTAAAAATTCAAATATTCCTGACACTGAACCAGTGAACCTTGAAGGCCCATACTTGGGAAGCCTACTAAGGTTGGTCAAAGATGAATCCTGTACAGTATCAAAGTAATCAAACCAAAAAAAATTTGAAGCTCTTTCAGTACATGTGTATTTTCCTTTCTCCAAAAGCACTCAGAGATAAAGCTGTTTCTTTCTACCTCATACTTCACATGAAATAAACCAGAGAATGCTCACTGAGAACTGATTGAGTGTGTGAAGTTTCAAGCAGCTAGCGCAAACCCTGTTTGATTTCCAGCTTCATTTTCATTCACCCCTATAGAACAAAAAGAAGAGAAACATGAAAATTAAAACTGTTCCTGAGAGAAAACCCTTTTACACAGGAGGCCCAAGTATTTGGAGTATAGTCAAAATAGGAAAAAGGTGAATCCTGCCCAGTTTCATAGAAATTAAAAAAAAAAAACTAACTGTAACCCTAACACTAGGTCTGAACCTAGTCCTAACACTAAGTCAAACCCTAAACCTAATCATTTTAGAGAACCTTTGATCATAGAAGTTTCAAAATTGGGGAGTCTAGTTGGTTAAGCTTACAGATGAATCATGGGCAGTTTCAAAGGAATCTGACAAAATAATTGGGGGAGCTATTTCAGTGCATGCATATTTCCATGTTTTCTCCTAAAGTGTTCTCAGATAAATATGTATTGCATGCTTCCGTGTATTACTAATTTCACAAGGAACAAACCAGAGAGTGCCCACAGATAACTGATTGAGTGTATGAATTTTCAAGAAGTTAGCACCAACGTTGTTTGATTTCCAGTTTCATGTCCATTTACCCATGTAGGACAAAATGAAGTTAATCCATAAAATACAAATTGTTCCTGTCAGCAAAGAATTGAACCAAGAAGGCAAAAACCTGGGGAACCTAGTAAGGCTAGGTAAAAATGTATCCTGCCCAGGATCAAAGAAACTTGAACAAGACAAACTCTAACCCTAACACTAGACCTAACTCTAACCATAAGCCTAACTCTAACCTGTTTAGAGAACCTTTGATCATAGAATTCTCAAAGTTGAGGAGCCTAGTGGGGCAAGCTAACTGATGAAACCTGCCCAGTATCAAAGAAATCTGACCAAATGATTGAGGAGGTAGTTCAGTAAATGCATATTTTCCTATTGTCACCTAAAATGCTCTCATATAATGTTGTTTTTGCATGTTTCATCTTTGGGATACTTTCACAAGGATAATACCAGAGTGCCCTCACAGAAAATTGATTGAGTGTGTGAAGTTTCAAGCATCTTGTAGCAAAAACCCTGTTTGATTTCCAGCTCCATTTCTATTTACCCATATAGGTCAAAATGAATTGAAACCTTAAAATAAAAACTGAAATACTGACAGCAAACCAGTGAACCTAGAAGGCTCAAACATGGGGAACATAGTAAGGATAGGTAAAAAATAAATCGTGCCTAATATCAAAGAAATTTGAAAAAAAAAAACTACTGTAAATCCTAATTCTAGAGCTCACTCCAGCCTGTTTAGAAAACCTTGATCATAGAAGTCCCAAACTAAGGGAACCTAGCTGGGCAAGCTAACAGATGAATCCTGCACAGTATCAAAGAAATCTGAGCAAATAATTGGGGGAAGTATTTCAGTACATGCATATTACCTTGATTTCTCCAAAAGTGCTCTGAGATAAAGTTGCTTTGCATGTTTCAGCTGAGGGCAACATTCACAAGGAACAAACCAGAGAGTGCCCACAGAGAACTGATTGAGTCTGTGTAGTTTCTTTTTTTTTATTATTTTTAAAAATTCTTTATTTGTGCATTATAATTATAAATAGTGGGGTTTTGTTACATATTCTTATATGCACACAATATAACAATATAATTTGGTCAATTTTAAAGTTAAATAATTTTTGACAGCAACAGCTCTCAAGCCTTTGATGTTAATAAGTACAGAGAATCTAACTTTTGCAAGATTGTTTTACCAAGGGATATTTTTTTCACTCTACTTTTATTGGTGCATTATAGTTGAACATAATGATAGGATCTGTTGTTAGAACTGTAAGAACAAGGCATATTTATACATGCACATAATGTAACAATATAATATGGTCAATATCACTCCCTAGCACTCCCCCAACATCTCTCCCTCCACTGCACCTCCCACCCCCTGGTCCCATTCCTATACTGATCTCCCTTTGATTTTCAGGAGATTCCCACCCCCCACCCTAAAACCTTTCTTTCCTTTTCCCTCTCTAGCTTCTACATATGGGAGAAAATATACGATCCTTGATCTTCTGACTTATTTCACTTAACATAATGGTCTCTAGTTCCATCCATTTTCCTCAAAACACCATTATTTCATTTTTCTTTATGGCTGGATAAAAATCCATTTTGTGTGTGTGTGTGTATACATACATATATATATATATATATACATACATATATATACCATGTTTTCTTTAACCATTAATCATTAATGGACACCTAGGCTTGTTCCACAGTTTGGCTATTTTATTTATTTATTTATTTTTTTTAATTTTTTATTGTTGGTTGTTCAAAACATTACATAGTTCTTGATATATCATATTTCACACTTTGATTCAAGTGGGTTATGAGCTCCCACTTTTACCCCATATACAGATTGCAGAATCACATCAGTTACACATCCAGTGATTTACATATTGCCATACT